>NC_069507.1:228113124-228230624 GCF_027579735.1 Bombina bombina | reverse complement strand
CAAAACCCAGACAAAAGGTGATCACGGCTGCTGCGTTTCTTGATGAAGGTTATCGCTTTTAACACAACACTAAATCCCTGTGACTAAAAAAAATAATTATGATTTGAGAGTCCTCTTTACTCCCCCCGCACAAAATAAATAAATAAACTATCTTGCTTCCTACTAACTGCTGATAGACCAAGTTAGTCTGCAACCACAATGTATCAAAGGTGCTCACAAATTTACCCTGTACAAAGCTGGAACTTTTTTTTTTTTTTTTTTTAAGTTTTACACCACCAAGAAGACTTCATTTAACTCACAGATTTACATGTGTTACACGTCCCTTCATATAATGCTAACAAAAAAATATAACCATGAGAGATGCTGCTTACAAGTATGTGCTTAAACCTCGGTGTTAGTAACAGTATATGCCACTTCGTATAACGCTAACAAAAAATATAACCATTGGAGATGCTGTGTACAAGTATGCGCTTAAACCTCTGTGTAAGTAACTGTATATGTCACTTCGCATAACACTAACAAAAAATATAAACATGAGAGATGCTGCGTACAAGTATGCGCTAAAACCTCTGTGTAAGTAAAACCGTACTGTATATGTCACTTCGCATAACACTAACAAAAAATATAAACATGAGATATGCTACGTAAAAGTATGCGCTAAAACCTCTGTGTTAATAAAACTGTATGTGTCACTTCGTATAACGCTAACAAAAAAAATATAAACATGAGAGATGGTGTTTACAAGTATGCGCTAAAACCTATGTGTTAATAAAACTGTATTTGCCAATTTGCATAACGCTAAAACCTTGGGGACCGGGGGTGGTCTTAAATGAGTTCATCTGTTTAGTAGATCATCTCATTTAAAGGAGGTTTTAAGCCAACAGTGGCTGAAGGCAGAATCATCAAGCCTTTTTACAGTCTATATAAATAAATGCTGTAAAATGTACGGCCGTTGCTACCTATGATTATAGGGAGCCCACCACAAAGTCTGGGGGTTCATAGCACTCCCCCACTACTGTCTGGAGCAAGTATAAGGTGATAATGGAAAAGGCAGTTTGTAAGAAAGACAGAATTCTATTCTCATGACATTAGTAAAAGAAAAAAAAAAAAAAAAACTTGCTTAAAAGGCAGGCTTATTGTACCGGGAGTTTCTTACTCTCCTTTCACTCAATCTGCTTTGTCTTATGCCTGGAGAACAGGAAATCAAAGGTTTAATTAAGCATGATTACAATATTTGGCTGATCTCATTTGTCTCACCTACTTCCTTTTCTTTGACCTGACGAGCTACCTGACATTCTGGCAAGCAAAGACAAAAGAAAACAGAAACCAATTTAAAAAAATAAAAGCAAAAAAAAAAGCCAAGAAATGTAGGAAATACAAACTGATCCACACTTGCTATTGGGGCAGTGATGCTTTTACTCTGCACGAGCGCACAATGAACCTGCATGCTTATTAAAGTAACTGATCATCTATTAGATTAACCTCTTAACTTCACTGGCACCAAAGAATTTGAACCATGTCCAGAAAACCTGATTAATTATCCCAAATATTAATTAGTAGCACATCCAAATCATTTAAAAGCCTTTACGTATGGATGAACCTGCACAAAACAAAAAGAAATCCCAATAAACTCTGCATGGATCACATATAAACACCGTTTAAGGCACTTACTGAGACGCAATCTTTAAATGCATTTGTTTTTCTCTGAATGACAGCTGTTCAGCTCCAACTGGACTTCTGCACGTAGCTGTGGATCTGGCTTCCTTGGGATTCTGGCGGAGAGATGAATTGGTTGCAGAGCCCAAAACTGGCATTGATTTAGATTCAAGAGTGGCTAAAGTCCCCAATGGACCTGGTGGAGAGAAAGAAAAGGATTTAAAATTTCGTTCCTTCAAACTAAATGATTATATAGCTCGTTAACAAGGTAGGATTTTAACAATTTCAACAAACGTCTGCACAAACAGACCGATCAGCTCATGTTAGGAACTTGTCTGACGGTGCTACATTTGTAAGTTACTAACAATGGTGACATTCCTAAAATTGTAACATTACTTAAAGGGCCAATACAGTGAAAATGGACAATGACCCAATCACAAAATAAATTAAGTATATTGAAAATGTTTTTATTACACATAAACATTACAATCGCAAGGTGTTATATGTCCCTTTAAAAGACCATTATAGTGGAAAAAAAACTATTAACCCTTAGGCTTGTGCACTTGTTTTATTACAAATCTGATTTTGTACCGAAAATCCGTATTTTTGGTTCATTTTCAAGAAAACAAATATCCGAATGAATGCAACAAATACATTTGAAGAAAACAAAGAAATAATGACAAAATTCACCAGTATTCATTTGTTCCATTAAAATTACCTTTAGGGGTTAAATACATCTAGCGTGCTGGAGAGCCACGCTAATCCTGACACTTCTTCAGAGAACACTCTGGGATCTTCTCAGCTAATCATCCTGACACCTCTGCACAGAACACTCTGGGATCCACTAAACTAATCCTGACACTTCTGCACAGAACGCTCTGGGATCCGCTCAGCTAATCCTGACACTTCTGCACAGAATGCTCTGGGATCCGCTCAGCTAATTCTGACACTTTTGCACAGAACGCTCTGGGATCTGCTCAGCTAATCCTGACACTTCTGCACAGAACACTCTGGGATCTGCTCAGCTAATCCTGACACTTTTGCACAGAATGCTCTGGGATCCACTGCACTAATCCTGACACTTCTGCACAGAACGCTCTGGGATCCGCTCAGCTAATACGGATGCTTCTGCACAGAATGCTCTGGGGTCCGCTCAGCTAATCCTGACACTTCTGCACAGAATGCTCTGGGATCTTCAGCGCTAATCCTGACACTTCTGCACAGAACACTCTGGGATCTTCAGCGCTAATCCTGACACTTCTGCACAGAACGCTCAGGGATCCGCTGCGCTAATCCGGACACTTCTGCACAGAACGCTCAGGGATCCGCTGCACTAATCCTGAAACGTCTGCACAAAACACTCTGGGATCTGCTGTGTTACTCCTGACACTTCTGCACAGAACACTCTGGGACACGCTGCACTAATCCTGACACTTCTGCACAGAACACTCTGGGATCCGCTGTACTAATCCTGACGCTTCTGCACAGAACGCTCTGGGATCCGCTCAGCTAATCCGGACACTTCTGCACAGAACGCTCAGGGATCCGCTGCACTAATCCTGAAACTTCTGCACAAAACACTCTGGGATCTGCTGTGTTACTCCTGATACTTCTGCACAGAACACTCTGGGACACGCTGCACTAATCCTGACACTTCTGCACAGAACACTCTGGGATCCGCTGTACTAATCCTGACGCTTCTGCACAGAACGCTCTGGGATCCGCTCAGCTAATCCTGACACCTGCACAGAACAATGTGGGTTCTTCTGCACTAATCCTGACTCTTCTGCACAGAACGCTCTAGGATCTGCTGTGCTAATCAGGAGACTTCTGCACAGAACGCTCTGCACAGAACGCTCAGGGATCCGCTGCACTAATCCTGAAACTTCTGCACAGACCTTTCTGGGATCCGCTCAGCTAATCCTGACACTTCTGCACAGAACAATCTGGGATCCACTGCGCTAATCCGGACACTTCTGCACAGAACGCTCAGGGATCCGCTACACTAATCCTGAAACTTCTTCACAAAACACTCTGGGATCTGCTGTGTTAATCCTGACACTTCTGCACAGAACACTCTGGGATCCGCTCAGCTAATTCTGACACTTCTGCACAGAACGCTCTGGGATCCGCTCAGCTAATCCTGACACTTCTGCACAAAATGCTCTGGGATCCACTGCACTAATCCTGACACTTCTGCACAGAACACTCTGGGATCCGCTCAGCTAATCCTGACACTTCTGCACAGAACGTTCTGGGATCCGCTGCGCTAATCCGCTCTGAACTAATCCTGACACTTCTGCAGAGAACACTCTGGGATCCGCTGCACTAATCCTGATGCTTTTGCACAGAACGCTCTGGGATCCGCTCAGCTAATCCTGACACCTGCACAGAACAATGTGGGTTCTTCTGCACTAATCCTGACTCTTCTGCACAGAACGCTCTAGGATCTGCTGTGCTAATCATGAGACTTCTGCACAGAAAGCTTTGGGATCCGCTGCGCTAATCAGGAGACTTCTGCACAGAACACTCTGGGATCCGCTGCACTAATATTGACACTTCTGCACAGAACACTCTGGGATCTGCTGCACTAATACTGACACTTCTGCACAGAACGCTCTGGGATCTGCTGCGCTAATCCTGACACTTCTGCACAGAAAGCTCTGGGATCCGCTGCACTAATCCTGAAACTTCTGCACAGACTTTTCTGGGATCCGCTCAGCTAATCCTGACACTTCTGCACAGAACGCTCAGGGATCCGCTGCACTAATCCTGAAACTTCTGCACAGAACACTCTGGGATCCGCTCAGCTAATCCTGACACTTCTGCACAGAACAATCTGGGATCCACTGTGCTAATCCGGACACTTCTGCACAGAACACTCAGGGATCCGCTGCACTAATCCTGAAACTTCTGCACAAAACACTCTGGGATCTGCTGTGTTAATCCTGACACTTCTGCACAGAACACTCTGGGATCCGCTCAGCTAATCCTGACACTTCTGCACATAACGCTCTGGGATCCGCTCCGCTAATCCTGGCACTTCTGCACATAACGCTCTGGGATCCGCTCAGCTAATCCTGACACTTCTGCACAAAATGCTCTGGGATCCGCTCATCTAATCCTGACACTTCTGCACAGAACACTCTGGGACATGCTGCACTAATCCTGAAACTTCTGCACAAAACGCTCTGGGACATGCTGCACAAATCCTGACACTTCTGCACAGAACACTCTGGGATCTTCAGCGCTAATCCTGACACTTCTAAACAGAACTTTCTGGGATCTGTTGCGCTAATCTTGACACTTCAGCACAGATCTTTCTGGGATCCGCTGCGCTAATCTGGACACTTCTGCACAGAACGCTCAGGGATCCGCTGCACTAATCCAGACACTTCTGCACAGAACGGTCTGGGATCCGCTCAGCTAATCCTGACACTTCAGCACAAAAAGCTTCAGGATCCAATGCACAAAAAGCTTCAGGATCCTGAGACTTCTGCACAGAACGTTCTGGGATCCGCTGCACTAATCTTGACACTTCTGCACAGAACACTCTGGGGTCCGCTCAGCTAATCCTGAAACTTCTGCACAGAATGCTTTGGGATCTTCAGGGCTAATCCTGACACTTCTGCACAGCACACTCTGGGATCCGCTGCGATAATCCGGACACTTCTGCACAGAACACTCTGGGATCCGCTGCGCTAATCCTGAGACTTCTGCACATAACGTTCTGGGATCCGCTGCGCTAATCCTGACACTTCTGCACAGAACGCTCTGGGATCCGCTCAGCTAATCCTGACGCTTCTGCACAGAATGCTCTTGGATCCGCTCAGCTAATCCTGACACTTCTGCACAGAACACTGTAGGTTCTGCTGCGCTAAACCTGACACATCTGCACATAACGCTCTGGGATCTGCTGAGCTTCTTCTAGCCTGCTCTCCTTCCTGCTTGTCTCTCCCATGCAACAGCCACTGCCCTCCACCTGCCTACCAGCACAGCACAGCACAGGTAACTCCCTTTTTTTAACTTTCTTGCTACAGCCACTGCCCTCCCCCCCGCCTACCTGCACAGCACAGGTAACTCCCTTTGTTAACTTTCTTGCTACAGCCACTGCCCTGCCCCCCTCCTCCCAGCCCTCCCGCCTCCCAGCACCTATTTAATGGAGATTGCTGCTGCCTTACTCTGAGACTGCAGCTTCTTCTAGCCTGCTCTCCATCCGGCTTGTCTCTCCCATGCCACAGCCACTGCCCTCCCCTCCGTCTACCAGCACAGCACAGGTAACTCCCTTTGTTAACTTTCTTGTTACAGCCACTGCCCTGCCCCCCGCCTACCAGCCCTCCCATCTCCAAGCACCTATTTAATGGAAGTTGCTGCGCGACTGTGCAGCGGCGCGCCAAAGGCAAGCCCGTCTGCGCCCGTCCGCGCCTGGACTACATCCAGCGCCACTAACCCTGGCTCCCACAACTACCACAACGCCAGCACCCTCCTCCATCTCAACACCGGTAGATCCTCTGCCTGCCACCACGCATCCCACGATGAACACCATAGGACCCTTCACCTGCCGCAACTGTGCTTTCTCCTCCCTCCGAACCACTAACCTGCCAAACACCGCACGCGCCTTCTCCTCTCTCCGAACCACTAACCTGCCAGTCACCTCACGCAAAAACAACCACAACCACTTCAACTGCATCCTCCTCAACACCCGCTCAGTCCGCAAGCACGCCGTCGAAATCTGGAACCTGCTCAACTCCACCTCCCCAGATGTTGCCTTCCTTACTGAAACCTGGCTGAACCCCACATCAATGCATGACATCGCCATCCCCGACGGATACAAGATCTCCCACAAGGACCGCAGCAACTGACCGGGAGGAGGCATCGTCATCGTCCACAAACACTCCCTCCACGTCACAACCAGCTCTGACTACCACTCACCAGGCTTGGAACACCTATACTTCAAGATCCAGGTCAGTCCCAACACTACCCTCCGTGGCACCCTCATCTACAGACCTCCCGGACCTCGTCCTGCCTTCTGTGACTCCATCACCGACCTCATCGCACCCCACACCCTCCCCTCAACAGACTACATCCTCCTCGGTGATCTCAACTTCCACCTAGACAACCCCAATGACCACAACACTGCCAACCTCTTAGAAAACCTTGGAACCATCGGACTAAAGCAACTCGTAAACTCCCCAACCCACTTAGCCGGACACACACTCGACCCTATCTTCTCGGAAGGCAACCACATCTCAGTCAACCACATCACCGAACTTCATTGGACCGACCACCATTGCATACATTTTTCCTTCAAAAAACCCACCAAGTACCACCCACCCCGCAGAAACTGGAACAACATCACCGAAGACCAACTGCACTCCACCCTGAACAAGTGCCCCCAGCTACCTCCACAGATGCCAACTCCTACACCTGCAACCTCCACCACTGTCTCACAGACTGTGCCAACAACCTCGCCCCTCTCAAGAAACCGTCCAACCCCCCAACAAGGCTAGTTGGTTCACCCCTGCCCTGGAGATCCAGCAAGACCCCCTCAAATAAAACAGACTACAAAGAAGCCATCACTACCCACCACCACCTCATCAAAACCACCAAGAAGACAGCCATCCAAAATAGAATCAATGCCAAGGTCCACAACAGCAAGGAGCTATTCACAGTCATCAAGGAATTCTCCAATCCCAACAGCGACACCAACGACATCCCGCCCTCCCTGGACCTCTGCAATAACCTCACAATTTACTTCCACCGCAAGATCGTCGACATCTATGACAGCTTTGTGCCCCAGAACTCACCCACCACCGCCTACCCACCAACTCCCACCGATACCTCACCCAAATACACCACTGCCTACCCCCCACTGACCATCTGGAGCCCCCTCACTAGAGAGGAAACCATCAGAATCATGAGATCGATCCACTCCGGAGCACCCTCAGACCCATGCCCGCATCACATTTTCAACAAAGCAGGTGACACCATCGCCCCGAGTTCTGCAGCACCATCAACTGCTCCATCGAAACCGGCACCTTCCCAGATGATTGGAAACACGCAGAATTAAAACCCCTACTGAAAAAACCCATGGCTGACCCCAATGATTCGAAGAACTACCGCCCAATCTCTTTGCTCCCCTTTGTGGGCAAAGTCATCGAGAAGTCCAACAACGCGCAACTCGTTGACTACATCGAAGCCAACCACACCCTGGATCCCTCCCAATCCGGTTTCAGAAGCAACCACAGCACCGAGACCGCCCTACTCGCCGCCACAGACGACATCCTTGCCCTACTCGACCGAGGAGAGACCGCCGCCCTCATTCTCCTAGACCTCTCAGCAGCATTCGGCACTGTCTCCCACCTCACCCTCCGCAACCGACTACACAATGCCGGCATACGCGACAAAGCCCTGGAATGGATCACCTCCTTCTTCACCGGCAGAACCCAGAAAGTTAGACTCCCAACCCTTCACCTCCAAGCCCACAGAAATCAGCTGCTGTGTACCCCAAGGCTCTTCGCTGAGCCCCACCCTATTCAACATCTACATGGCCCCTCTCGCCGCCATTGCCCGACGACACAACCTCAACATCGTCTCCTACGCCGACGACACCCAGCTAATCATCTCACTCACCAGTGACCGCACCACCGCCAAGAGAAACGTCCACGAAGGGCTGACAGCAGTCGCCACCTGGATGAGCTACAACTGCCTAAAGCTGAACGCAGACAAGACCGAAGTCCTCTTCCTCAGTCCCACCACATCCGCTTGGAATAACTCCTGGTGGCCCACAGCCCTCGGACACCCTCCAACCCCCACCGACCATGCACAAAATCTAGGCGTCATCCTGGACTCATCACTCTCCATGGACCGGAAAATCAACGCTGTCTCTTCTGCATGCTTCCACACACTTCACCTGCTGTGAAAGATCTTCAAATGGATCCCAACCGAGATCAGGAAGACTGTCACTCACGCCCTCGTCATCAGCTGACTGGACTATGGTAACGCACTCTACGCTGGCACCACCATCAAGCTCCAAAAGAGACTACAGCGCATCCAGAACTCCTCGGCCAGACTAATCCTGGACATCCCTCGTCAATGCCACATCACCAAACACCTGCGGGACCTGCACTGGCTCCCCATCAACAAAAGAATAACCTTCAATCTTCTCACCCATACATTCAAGGCCCTCCACAACATCGGTCCCGAATACTTGAACCACCACGTTACCTTCTACACCCCTGCCAGACAACTTTGATCAGCCGACCAAGCCCTCGCTGTCATCCCCCGCATCAGGAAAACCACAGCAGGAGGCAGATCCTTCTCTCACCTGGCAGCCAAGACTTGGAACACCCTCCCGCTGCACCTCAGACAAGCTACCGCCCTAACTAAGTTCAGAAAGGACCTCAAGACCTGGCTCTTCGACTGAACTGCAACCCTCAGCACCTTGAGACCCTTACGGGGGAATAGCCGCGCTATACAAGAACCCGATAGATAGAGCTAATCCTGACACTTCTGCACAAAACATTGTGGGATCTGCTGTGCTAATCCTGACACTTCTACACAGAACGCTCTGGGACACGCTGCGCTAATCCTGAGACTTCTGCACAGAACGCTCTGGGATCCGCTCAGCTAATCCTGACGCTTCTGCACAGAACGCTCTGGGATCCGCTCAGCTAATCCTGACACTTCTGCACAGAACACTGTGGGTTATGCTGCGCTAATCCTGACACTTCTGCACAGAACCCTCTGGGATCTGCAGCGCTAATCCTGACACTTCTGCACAGAACCCTCTGTTATCCGCTGCACTAATCCTGACACTTCTGCACAGAAAGCTTTGGGATTTGCTGTGCTAATCCTGAGACTTCTGCACAGAATGTTCTGGGATCCGCTGCGCTAATCTGGACACTTCTGCACAGAACGCTCAGGGATCCGCTGCACTAATCCTGACACTTCTGCACAGAACGCTCTGGGATCCACTCAGCTAGCCCTGACCCTTCTGCACAAAAAGCTTCAGGATCTGCTGCGCTAATCCTGAGACTTCTGCATAGAACGTTTTGGGATCTGCAGCGCTAATCCTGACACTTCTGCACAGAATGCTCAGGGATCTGCTCAGCTAATTCTGACACTTCTGCACAGAACGCTCAGGGATCTGCTCAGCTAATTCTGACACTTCTGCACAGAACGTTCTGGGATCGGCTGTGCTAATCCTGAGACTTCTGCACAGAACGCCCAGGGATCCCCTCAGCTTATCCTGAAACTTCTGCACAGAATGATCTAGGTTCTGCTGTGCTAATCCTGACACTTATGAACAGAATACTCTGGGATCTTCAGCGCAAATCCTGACACTTCTGCACAGAACGCTCTGGGATCTGCTGTGCTAATCCTGACACTTCTGCACAGAACGTTCTGGGATCCGCTGCGCTCATCCGGACACTTCTGCACAGAACACCCTGGGGTCCACTCAGCTAACCCTGACACTTCTGCACAAAAAGCATCGGGATCCGCTGCACTAATCCTGACACTTCAGCGCTAATCCTGACACTTCTGCACAGAACACTCTGGGATCTGCTGAGCTAATCCTGACACTTCTGCACTAAACACTCTGGGATCTGCTGCTCAGCTAATCCTGATGCTTCTGCACAGAACGCTCTGGGATCCGCTCAGCTAATCCTGACACTTTTGCACAAAACACTCTGGGATCTGCTGCGCTAATCTTGACACTTCTGCACAGAACGCTCTGGGATCCGCTGCGCTAATCCTGAGACTGCTGCACAGAACGTTCTGGGATACACTGTGCTAATCCTGACACTTCTTTATAGAATGCTCAGGGATCCGCTCAGCTAATTCTGATACTTCTGCACAGAACATTCTGGGATCTGCTGCGCTAATCCTGACACTTCTGCACAGAACACTAGGTTCTGCTGTGCTAATCCGGACACTTCTGCACAGAACGCTCTGGGATCTGCACCACTAATCCTGACACTTCTGCACAGAATGCTCTAGGATCTGCACTGCTAATCTTGACACTTCAGCAAAGAACTTTCTGGTATACGCTGCTCTAATCCTGACACTTCTGCACAGAACGTTCTGTGATCCGTGGCACTAATCCTGACACTTCTGAATAGAAAGCTTTGGGATCCGCTCAGCTAATCCTGAGACTTCTGCACAAAAAGCTTCAAAATCCGCTGCGTTAATCCTGAGACTTCTGCACAGAACGTTTTGGGATCCTCTGCACTAATCCTGACACTTCTGCACAGAACGCTCAGGGATCCCCTCAGCTAATTCTGACACTTCAGTACAGAACGCTTTTGGACACGTTGCACTAATCTTGACACTTCTGCACAGAGCGCTCTGGGATCTGCTTAGATAATCCTGACACTTCTGCACAGAACGCTCTGGGACACGTTGCACTAATCCTGACACTTCTGCACAGAGCGCTCTGGGATCCGCTGCATTAATCCTGACACTTCTGCACAGAACGCTCCGGGACACGCTGCACTAATCCTGAGACATCTACACAGAACGCTTTGGGACACGCTGCGCGAATCCTGAGACTTCTGCACAGAACGCTCTGGGATCTGCTGAGCTAATCCTGACACTTCTGCACAAAACCCTCTGGGATCTACTGAGCTAATCCTGAGACTTCTGCACAGAACGCTCTGGGATCTGCTGAGCTAATCCTGACACGTCTGCACAAAACACTCTGGGATCTGCTGTGTTAATCCTGACACTTCTGCTCAGAACACTGTGGGATCCGCTCAGCTAATCCTGATGCTTCTGCACAAAACACTCTGGGATCTGCTGAGCTAATCCTGACACTTCTGCACAAAACACTCTGGGATCCGCTGTGCTAATCCTGACACTTCTGCACAAAACACTCTGGGATCCGCTGAGCTAATCCTGACACTTCTGCACAGAACACTGTGGGATCTGCTGAGCTAATCCTGACACGTCTGCACAGAACACTGTGGGATCCACTGAGCTAATCCTGACACTCTGCACAGAACACTCTGGGATCTGCTGAGCTAATCCTGACACTTCTGCAAAGAACACTCTGGGATCTGCAGCGCTAATCATTACACTTCTGCACAGAACGCTCTGGGATCTGCTGCTCAGCTAATCCTGATACTTCTGCACAGAACGCTCTGGGATCCGCTCAGCTAATCCTGACACTTTTGCACAAAACACTCTGGGATCTGCTGCGCTAATCTTGACACTTCTGCACAGAACGCTCTGGGATCCGCTGCGCTAATCCTGAGACTGCTGCACAGAACGTTCTGGGATACACTGTGCTAATCCTGACACTTCTTCATAGAATGCTCAGGGATCCGCTCAGCTAATTCTGATACTTCTGCACAGAACATTCTGGGATCCGCTGCACTAATCCTGACACTTCTGCACAGAACACTAGGTTCTGCTGTGCTAATCCGGACACTTCTGCACAGAACGCTCTGGGATCTGCACCACTAATCCTGACACTTCTGCACAGAATGCTCTAGGATCTGCACTGCTAATCTTGACACTTCAGCAAAGAACTTTCTGGGATACGCTGCTCTAATCCTGACACTTCTGCACAGAAAGTTCTGTGATCCGTGGCAATAATCCTGACACTTCTGAATAGAAAGCTTCGGGATCCGCTCAGCTAATCCTGAGACTTCTGCACAAAAAGCTTCAAGATCCGCTGCGTTAATCCTGAGACTTCTGCACAGAACGTTTTGGGATCCTCTGCACTAATCCTGACACTTCTGCACAAAACGCTCAGGGATCCCCTCAGCTAATTCTGACACTTCAGTACAGAACGCTCTTGGACACGTTGCACTAATCTTGACACTTCTGCACAGAGCGCTCTGGGATCTGCTTAGATAATCCTGACACTTCTGCACAGAACGCTCTGGGACACGTTGCACTAATCCTGACACTTCTGCACAGAGCCCTCTGGGATCCGCTACGTTAATCCTGACACTTCTGCACAGAACGCTCCGGGACACACTGCACTAATCCTGAGACATCTACACAGAACGCTTTGGGACACGCTGCGCGAATCCTGAGACTTCTGCACAGAACGCTCTGTGATCTGCTGAGCTAATCCTGACACTCTGCACAGAACACTCTGGGATCTGCTGAGCTAATCCTGACACTTCTGCAAAGAACACTCTGGGATCTGCAGCGCTAATCATTACACTTCTGCACAGAACGCTCTGGGATCTGCTGAGCTAATCCTGACACTTCTGCACAAAACACTCTGGGATCTGCTGTGCTAATCCTGAGACTTCTGCACAGAACACTCTGGGATTTGCTGTGCTCATCTTGACACTTCAGCACAGAACTTTCTGGGATCCGCTGCTCTAATCCTGACACTTCTGAACAGAAAGTTTCGGGATCTGTTCAGCTAATCCTGAGACTTCTGCACAGAATGTTCTGGGATCCGCTCAGCTAATCCTGACACTTCTGCACAGAACGTTCTGAGATCCTCTGCGCTAATCCTGACACTTCTGCACAGAACGTTCTGGGACACGCCGCACTAATCCTGAGACTTCTACACAGAACACTCTGGGACACGCTGCGCTAATCCTGAGACTTCTACACAGAACGCTCTGGGACACGCTCAGCTAATCCTGAGACTTCTGCACAGAATGCTCTGGGACACGCTCAGCTAATCCTGAGACTTCTGCACAGAATGCTCTGGGACACGCTGTGCTAATCCTGAGACTTCTGCACAGAACACTCTGGGACACGCTGCGCTAATCCTGAAACTTCTGCACAGAACGCTCTGGGACACGCTGCACTAATCCTGAGACTTCTACACAGAACGCTCTGGGACACGCTCAGATAATCCTGACACTTCTGCACAGAACACTCTGGGATCCGCTCAGATAATCCTGACACTTCTGCACAGAACACTCTGGGATCTGCTAAAATAATCCTGAAACTTCTACTCAGAATGCTTTGGGATCTGCTGAGCTAATCCTGATACTTCTGCACAAAACACTCTGGGATCTGCTGTGCTAATCCTGACACTTCTGCACAGAATGCTCTGGGATCCGCTGCGCTAATCCTGACATTTCTGCACAGAACGCTCTGGGATCCGCTCAGCTAATCCTGACACTTCTGCACAGAAAGCTCTGGCATCCGCTGCGCTAATCCTGACACTTCTGCACAGAGCGCTCTGGGATACGCTGAGATAATCCTGAAACTTCTGCACAGAGCGCTCTGGGATACGCTGAGATAATCCTGAAACTTCTGCACGGAGCGCTCTGGGATCTGCTTAGATAATCCTGACACTTCTGCACAGAATGCTCTGGGATCTGCTGGGCTAATCCTGACACTTCTGCACAGAACCCTCTGGGATCCGCTGCGCTAATCCTGACACTTCTACTCAGTACACTCTGGGATCCACTGCAGTAATCCTGACACTTCTGGACAGAACGCTTTGGGATCCGCTTCACTAATCCTGACACTTCTGCTCAGTGTGCTCTGGGATCCGCTGCACTAATCCTGACATTTCTGCTCAGTATGCTCTGGGATACGCTGCACTAATCCTGACACTTCTACACAGAACGCTCTGGGATCCGTTGAACTTATTCTGAAACTTCTGCACAGAACACTCTGGGATCCACTGCACTAATCCTGACACTTCTGCTCAGTACGCTCTGGGATCCACTGCACTAATTCTGAAACTTCTGCACAGAACACTCTGGGATCCGCTGCACTAATCCTGACACTTCTGCTCAGTACGTTCTGGGATCCACTGCACTAATTCTGAAAATTCTGCTGAGTATGCTCTGGGATCCGCTGCGCTAATCCTTACACTTCTGCTCAGTACACTCTGGGATCGGCTGCATTAATCCTGATACTTCTACACAGAACGCTCTGGGACACGCTCAGCTAATCCTGAGACTTCTGCACAGAATGCTCTGGGACACGCTCAGCTAATCCTGAGACTTCTGCACAGAATGCTCTGGGACACGCTGTGCTAATCCTGAGACTTCTGCACAGAACACTCTGGGACACGCTGCGCTAATCCTGAAACTTCTGCACAGAACGCTCTGGGACACGCTGCACTAATCCTGAGACTTCTACACAGAACGCTCTGGGACACGCTCAGATAATCCTGACACTTCTGCACAGAACACTCTGGGATCCGCTCAGATAATCCTGACACTTCTGCACAGAACACTCTGGGATCTGCTAAAATAATCCTGAAACTTCTACTCAGAATGCTTTGGGATCTGCTGAGCTAATCCTGATACTTCTGCACAAAACACTCTGGGATCTGCTGTGCTAATCCTGACACTTCTGCACAGAATGCTCTGGGATCCGCTGCGCTAATCCTGACATTTCTGCACAGAACGCTCTGGGATCCGCTCAGCTAATCCTGACACTTCTGCACAGAAAGCTCTGGCATCCGCTGCGCTAATCCTGACACTTCTGCACAGAGCGCTCTGGGATACGCTGAGATAATCCTGAAACTTCTGCACAGAGCGCTCTGGGATACGCTGAGATAATCCTGAAACTTCTGCACGGAGCGCTCTGGGATCTGCTTAGATAATCCTGACACTTCTGCACAGAATGCTCTGGGATCTGCTGGGCTAATCCTGACACTTCTGCACAGAACCCTCTGGGATCCGCTGCGCTAATCCTGACACTTCTACTCAGTACACTCTGGGATCCACTGCAGTAATCCTGACACTTCTGGACAGAACGCTTTGGGATCCGCTTCACTAATCCTGACACTTCTGCTCAGTGTGCTCTGGGATCCGCTGCACTAATCCTGACATTTCTGCTCAGTATGCTCTGGGATACGCTGCACTAATCCTGACACTTCTACACAGAACGCTCTGGGATCCGTTGAACTTATTCTGAAACTTCTGCACAGAACACTCTGGGATCCACTGCACTAATCCTGACACTTCTGCTCAGTACGCTCTGGGATCCACTGCACTAATTCTGAAACTTCTGCACAGAACACTCTGGGATCCGCTGCACTAATCCTGACACTTCTGCTCAGTACGTTCTGGGATCCACTGCACTAATTCTGAAAATTCTGCTGAGTATGCTCTGGGATCCGCTGCGCTAATCCTTACACTTCTGCTCAGTACACTCTGGGATCGGCTGCATTAATCCTGATACTTCTACACAGAACGCTCTGGGACACGCTCAGCTAATCCTGAGACTTCTGCACAGAATGCTCTGGGACACGCTCAGCTAATCCTGAGACTTCTGCACAGAATGCTCTGGGACACGCTGTGCTAATCCTGAGACTTCTGCACAGAACACTCTGGGACACGCTGCGCTAATCCTGAAACTTCTGCACAGAACGCTCTGGGACACGCTGCACTAATCCTGAGACTTCTACACAGAACGCTCTGGGACACGCTCAGATAATCCTGACACTTCTGCACAGAACACTCTGGGATCCGCTCAGATAATCCTGACACTTCTGCACAGAACACTCTGGGATCTGCTAAAATAATCCTGAAACTTCTACTCAGAATGCTTTGGGATCTGCTGAGCTAATCCTGATACTTCTGCACAAAACACTCTGGGATCTGCTGTGCTAATCCTGACACTTCTGCACAGAATGCTCTGGGATCCGCTGCGCTAATCCTGACATTTCTGCACAGAACGCTCTGGGATCCGCTCAGCTAATCCTGACACTTCTGCACAGAAAGCTCTGGCATCCGCTGCGCTAATCCTGACACTTCTGCACAGAGCGCTCTGGGATACGCTGAGATAATCCTGAAACTTCTGCACAGAGCGCTCTGGGATACGCTGAGATAATCCTGAAACTTCTGCACGGAGCGCTCTGGGATCTGCTTAGATAATCCTGACACTTCTGCACAGAATGCTCTGGGATCTGCTGGGCTAATCCTGACACTTCTGCACAGAACCCTCTGGGATCCGCTGCGCTAATCCTGACACTTCTACTCAGTACACTCTGGGATCCACTGCAGTAATCCTGACACTTCTGGACAGAACGCTTTGGGATCCGCTTCACTAATCCTGACACTTCTGCTCAGTGTGCTCTGGGATCCGCTGCACTAATCCTGACATTTCTGCTCAGTATGCTCTGGGATACGCTGCACTAATCCTGACACTTCTACACAGAACGCTCTGGGATCCGTTGAACTTATTCTGAAACTTCTGCACAGAACACTCTGGGATCCACTGCACTAATCCTGACACTTCTGCTCAGTACGCTCTGGGATCCACTGCACTAATTCTGAAACTTCTGCACAGAACACTCTGGGATCCGCTGCACTAATCCTGACACTTCTGCTCAGTACATTCTGGGATCCACTGCACTAATTCTGAAAATTCTGCTGAGTATGCTCTGGGATCCGCTGCGCTAATCCTTACACTTCTGCTCAGTACACTCTGGGATCGGCTGCATTAATCCTGATACTTCTACACAGAACGCTCTGGGACACGCTCAGCTAATCCTGAGACTTCTGCACAGAATGCTCTGGGACACGCTCAGCTAATCCTGAGACTTCTGCACAGAATGCTCTGGGACACGCTGTGCTAATCCTGAGACTTCTGCACAGAACACTCTGGGACACGCTGCGCTAATCCTGAAACTTCTGCACAGAACGCTCTGGGACACGCTGCACTAATCCTGAGACTTCTACACAGAACGCTCTGGGACACGCTCAGATAATCCTGACACTTCTGCACAGAACACTCTGGGATCCGCTCAGATAATCCTGACACTTCTGCACAGAACACTCTGGGATCTGCTAAAATAATCCTGAAACTTCTACTCAGAATGCTTTGGGATCTGCTGAGCTAATCCTGATACTTCTGCACAAAACACTCTGGGATCTGCTGTGCTAATCCTGACACTTCTGCACAGAATGCTCTGGGATCCGCTGCGCTAATCCTGACATTTCTGCACAGAACGCTCTGGGATCCGCTCAGCTAATCCTGACACTTCTGCACAGAAAGCTCTGGCATCCGCTGCGCTAATCCTGACACTTCTGCACAGAGCGCTCTGGGATACGCTGAGATAATCCTGAAACTTCTGCACAGAGCGCTCTGGGATACGCTGAGATAATCCTGAAACTTCTGCACGGAGCGCTCTGGGATCTGCTTAGATAATCCTGACACTTCTGCACAGAATGCTCTGGGATCTGCTGGGCTAATCCTGACACTTCTGCACAGAACCCTCTGGGATCCGCTGCGCTAATCCTGACACTTCTACTCAGTACACTCTGGGATCCACTGCAGTAATCCTGACACTTCTGGACAGAACGCTTTGGGATCCGCTTCACTAATCCTGACACTTCTGCTCAGTGTGCTCTGGGATCCGCTGCACTAATCCTGACATTTCTGCTCAGTATGCTCTGGGATACGCTGCACTAATCCTGACACTTCTACACAGAACGCTCTGGGATCCGTTGAACTTATTCTGAAACTTCTGCACAGAACACTCTGGGATCCACTGCACTAATCCTGACACTTCTGCTCAGTACGCTCTGGGATCCACTGCACTAATTCTGAAACTTCTGCACAGAACACTCTGGGATCCGCTGCACTAATCCTGACACTTCTGCTCAGTACGTTCTGGGATCCACTGCACTAATTCTGAAAATTCTGCTGAGTATGCTCTGGGATCCGCTGCGCTAATCCTTACACTTCTGCTCAGTACACTCTGGGATCGGCTGCATTAATCCTGATACTTCTGCACAGAACGCTCTGGGATCCGCTGCACTAAGTCTCCGATTAGCGCAGTCCAGGGCTATGTGAAATAGGGTCAGGATAAGTGCGGCTCTCCAGCATTATAGAGGTAAGTATAAGGCTATAGCGAACTTTATCATCTGTAGCAAAGAAACATTTACATTCGTTTAATGAAAACAATTGTAAATCTTCCCCGAATATGCAGTATTTCTTTAGTTTAAAATGAAACTAATATGGAATAGAGCAGCAGATGAATATTCAGAAAACACACATTTTTTAAAGTATTCGTTCCAAAAGATTTGGACAAAGAAAATTTTTCGATGCTGCACATCTCTACTAACTATACACCACTAGGGTAACAGATCTAATTGTTGCAGATGTAAGTGTCTCAAAGCAGGATTTATACACTGCTTTTGGCAATGTCCAAAAAAAAAAAAAAAAAAAATGATATAAAGGTTACTTATTGGCTAAACAAATTTGTCGAAAAGAAAATATATTTAGATAAAACACATTTTCTTTATATATTCCAAAGCAGACACGTTAAACAATTTAAGTTTAACTAATACTAACGCTGCGGAATCTGTTGGCGCTCTACAAATACCTGATAATAATGATACTACCAAACTCATAGGTAAACATCTAATTTTAAAATCATGGAAATCCAAAAATAGTCTGATGTTTAGTACTTTTGTGAAAAATGTTAGACTAACTTGAACTGGAACAATGCCATTAGACAATTTTTTTCAGAAAGAAAAATACGCGCCTTCTTTCAGAAAAGGGGAGAAGTTATTAAATCCCTCCAGATTAATTTACAAATACAAATCATTTGCCTCTTTCACAAATCACGTTTCTTAGCACTTCAATCGTCGCCCCAGTGATTTGGACAAAAGCTTTCTTCTCTATATACTAAGGTTAAATCATTCAGTTTTTATTTTCTGTCTTTCTTATGATCTATAGAAAAATGAGATATCTAGGTGCATATACTCATTGGTTTACTAGCTTTTTATGATAGTAAGATTGAAATTGCCACTATTACATAATTGTTTACAGAAGAATTTAGATTGATTTTATATTTCACTTTTTACGCTTTTTCTAGAATAAATTTTATGTTCCGTCTTGAACCATACATAAGATTTTTTATTTTTTTACTATTGTACTGTGACCTTAATAAAAAATAAATAAAGCTAGCACCTACTTTCATGTATAGAACTGCATTATTATTATTATTATCAGGTATTTGTAGAGCGCCAACAGAATCCGCAGCGCGACTGCATGCATCATCTACTCCGCTACAAGAGGTGAGTGGAAATGTCAAATTTAAACTGATAAAAAGACATTAGACAGTAATTTTGCACACATGACTATATATAAAGAACTTTCATATTAACTTTAATCCCCCCTCTTACCACTGAGATTGTAATATTTAAATGTGTGCAGTAAAACAAATTTGCAGTATAGTTTTGTTATTTATTTGCCCCCTCTTACTGTAATTTAAATCTAAACATTGTGTATTGTTCTGTAGTGAAAACTGAAAGTGCGTATGGCAGGCTTCACAAGGCTAACCTTACCACATATCTGTACCTAATTTACAGTCTTATTTCTTAATTTCTGCTGAAGTCCAACAATGGAGATTTTGTTAAAGGGGCAGACAACACCAGAATTTTTGTTGTTTTAAAAGATAGATAATTCCTTAATTACCAATTCCCCAGTTTTGCATAACTAACACAGTTATAATTATACACGTTTTACCTCTGTAATTACCTTGTATCTAAGCCTCAGCAGACTGCCCCCTTATTTCAGTTCTTTTGACAGACATGCATTTTAGCCAATCGGAGCTTTCTCCATGGTAAATTCATGTGCATGAGCTCAATGTTATCTATATGAAACACGTGAACTAATGCCCTCTAGTGGTGAAAAACTATCAAAATGCATTTAAGATTAGAGGCGGCTTTCAAGGTCTAAGAAATTAACATATGAACCTCCTAGGTTTAGATTTCAACTAAGATTACCAAGAGAACAAAGCAAAATTGGTGATAAAAGTAAATTGGTAAGTTGTTTAAAATTACATGCCCTATTTGAAACATGAAAGTTTTTTTTGGACTGGACTGTCCCTTTAACATAATGCTAGTGGTAATTCCTGTCTTTTCCAGACTCCAGCCTTTATTGGTTACTCCAAATAAGGAAAGTGGAGTGGTGGAGTGACCATTAAACAGGGCCAGACTGGGAATAAAAATCACTGGAAAAATGTGAAGATCAGCCTTATTTTCCATTGAGTACATAGAATGCACATAGCCCATCTTTCTCAAGGGGATTACTCGGATAATCCTAACCCCAATATTTTTTGTCAGAATTAAATTATATTAGTTTGTTAGTAAAATAAAATGCCAAAATGTTGTAATATAAGCACAGCACAACCCAATGTCACCCATGACCCCCTTTTACTGTGTGAAAATTGCAAGTCAATAGATAATAAATCAAAAAGTAATGTGATCAGGGGGCAGTCTGCAGAGGCTTAGATACAAAGTAATAAAAGAGGTAAAAAGTATCGGTTGTGCAAAACTGATGAATGGGTAATAAAGGGATTGTCTATCTTTTTAAACAATACATTTTTTTAGGGATAGACTGTCCCTTTAATACATATAGCTCAGCTGCACCACCCCTTTAAATTGTAGCTGACCATCCCCAGCTGCTGCTGCCCACCAGAAGATCTCCTGGTGTCCTGGTAGACCTATCCAGCCCTGCCATTACAAAAACAACTGCAGCAAACAAGGTATTGTGTTCTAATATAGTTCTGAGACTCCTAATATGTTAACCTATTGGAGGACTGCAGACCACTGTAGTTACAAGTTCTTTACCGTCCGTTCATCATCTAATATGACATTTATCTGCTCTATCAGTGAACACAGATTTATAGTAAAACTACAGATAATGATATATTTTCTTCAGCTACACAAACATTCTCTTGACCATTTGCTTTAATACAGGACCCTGTACAAAGCTTCAGCTGCTGTTTTCATCCTTTTCTCGATCTTAGGAGTTTTTTCCACCGGTAAATAACATTAAACTTACTAGACGAATCCTGCTCTGTTGTCACTTTCCTGCGTCGTAAGATTCTTTCTAGCTCGGTCTCTGTGGAAGCTGTACCTAGTCCTTTGTGTTTTCTTACATTGCCAGACGAGTTCAGAGAGTCCTAAAGTAGAATTGGAAAATGAATTGCTCTAATTGAAAGTGAATTTAAACTCAATGTTATTGTGACTAAAATAAAATGGCATTGTAACCCCTTCACAACCAGTGAAAAACACAGGAGAATTTGTAGCATTTTTCCTATCACTCTGTTTAAACAGAAATAGAGCCATTGTTTTTTGTTATTTTCCTACAAAAAACATACATTATGCTTACCATGTAATTTCCTTTCCTTCTGTACCGGGAGAGTCCACAGCTGCATTTCTTACTTCTGGGAAATACTGAACCTGGCCACCAAAAGGAGGCAGACACACCCCAGCCCAAGGCTTAAATACCTCCCCCACTTCCCTCATCCCCCAGCCATACTGCCGAGGGAACAAGGAACAGTAAGAGAAATATCAGGGTGAAAAAGGTGCCAGAAGAATAAATTAAAATTTAGAGCCGCCCATCAGAGAACACAGACAGGAGCTGTGGACTCTCCCTGTACAGAAGGAAAGGAAATTATATGGTAAGCATAATTTATGATTTCCTTCTTAATACAGGGAGAGTTCACAGCTGCATTCCTTAGTTGTGGGAAATTATACCCAAGCTCCAGATGACACTGAATGCTAACGGGAGGATAAAAAAAAAAAGAGGTGGCCCCTAATCTGAGGGTACCACATCCTGCAAAACCATTCTCCCGAAGGCTGCTTTAGCAGAAGCAAAAAACATCAAACTTGTAAAATTTGGAAAAAGAATGTAAGGAGGACCAGGTAGCCACCTTACAAATCTGATCCATAGAGGCCTCATTTTTGAAGGCCCAAGAGGAAGCCACTGCTCTCGTAGAATGAGCCGTAATCCTCGGAGGAGGCTTAAGACCCGCTGACTCATATGCTAAGTGGATGACACTTCTCAACCAAAAGGATAAGGAAGTCGAAGAGACCCTCTGACCCCTACGCTTCCCAGAAGAGATAACAAACAGATAAGAAGTTTGTCTAAATTCCTTCGTAGCCTGAAGATAGAACTTTAAGGCACAAACCACATCTAGATTGTGCAGTAAACGTTCCTTCGATGAAGAAGTATTAGGACATAAGGAAGGAACCACAATTTCTTTATTGATGTTGCGATTTAACACAACCTTAGGAAGAAATCCTAACTTATTTCGTAGAACAGCCTTATCAGCATGGAACACCAGATAAGGAGGGTCACATTGCAAGGCAGCAATCTCAGAGACTCTGCGTGCAGAAGCAATAGCTAGTAGAAAAATAACCTTCCAAAACAACAACTTAATGTCAACCTCATGCATAGGCTCAAACGGAGCCCGTTGCAAACTTTAAGAAAAAGATTTAAAATCCAAGGAGGAGCATTAGATCTCAACACCGGCCTGATCCTAGTCAGAACCTTAACAAAAGACTGTACATCCGGAAGCTCAGTGAGCCTTTTGTACAGTAAAACAGACAGGGCCGCAATCTGTCCCTTCAAGGAACTAGTTGAGAGTCCCTTCTCCAGTCCATCCTGGAGAAAAGAAAGAATCCTGGCAACCTTTACTTTGTGCCAGGACAAACCATGCTCTTCACACCAGAATAAGTAGGACCTCCACACCTTATGATAGATGCGATGAGTAACCGGCTTACGAGCTTGAATGAGAGTATCAAAAACCCTCTCTTGGCTAAGACAGTGTTCGTCCCCCCCCTGATGGTTGATGTAAGCCACCAAGGATATATTGTCTGATTGGAATCAGATACATTTGGACAAACCCAGTAGGGGCCAAGCCTTCAGAGGATTGAATATTGCCCGAAGGTCTAGAATGTTGAACGGGAAGGAGCTCTCCTTCTGCGTCCATCCTGTGTGCATAGACCCTGTGCCTTCTTGGTGCCCCAAACAGCTCCCCATCCTGACAGACTTGCGTCTGTAGTAAGTGTCACCCAGGATGGTCTTAAAAAGGATGTCCCTTGGGACAGGTGATATGGGCAGAGCCACCAAGAGAACGATTCTCTCGACCGGTTGTCCAGAGAAATCTTTTGAGACAGATCCAAATGATTGCCGCTCCTCTGCCTCAGCATGTACAGACGCCTGAGGTGGAACCTTTCAAAGAGAACGATGTCCATGCTGGACACCATTAGATCAATCACCTCCATACACTGAGCCACAGATGGCCTTAAGGAAGTTTGAAGGGCAAGACATGTTGAAGCTAGCTCGCAACTTCTCTGGTCTGTTAGAAATATTCTCATGTCTATGGAATCTAATATCATGCCCAGGAATTCCACCCTGGTGCTTGGAATAAGAGAATTATTTTCTCTATTTATCCTCCCTCTCGTGGGATCGAAAAAGACAGAGGAGAGATTCCAGACAAAACGTTGGTGCTTGTACCAGAATATCGTCCAAGTAGGGAGCTACTGCTACACCCTGGGTTCTGGCAACTGCTTTTTAGAGCCCCTAGAAAATTTGGAGCAGTAGCAGGACTAAACTGGAAGTGCTGGTCCAGGAATGCAAACTTGAGGAACTGTAAGTGTTCCCTGCGGATTGGAAGGTGAAGGAATGCCTACTTCAGATCTATAGTGGTCATAAACTGCCCTTCCTGAATTAAGGGAAGGATGGGTTTTATTGTCCCAATATTGACAAGGGGACATTTAGAAATTTGTTTAAGTTTCCTCCTTCGTTGGGACCACAAAAATATTTGAATAGTATCCCAAAACTCTCTCTGCGATAAGTACTGGGACAATGACTCCAAAGGAAGACAGATCCCTTATGCACCCCAGAAAGGCTTTCCTCTTTCCTAGTCTTGAAGACAGGTTGAGAGGATGAATCTGCCCCTGGGTGGATGAGATTTGAACCTATCTTGTAACCTGAGCTATAACCTCCAGGACCCAAGGATCCTGCACGTCCCTGAACCAAGCCTCTGAAAGAGCAACAGTCTGCACCCTACACGATCCAAAATAGGACCTGGAGCTGCCCCTTCATGTTGACTTAGTCTCGGCAGGCTTCTTACTCTGCTTGGATCTATTCCAGGACTGAGCCGGCTTCCAAGAACTCTTGGTTTGCTCTGGCTTAGCAGAGGCCTCTGACGCTGGGCTTTTATCAGAACTAAAGGAACGAAAATACGAACTTTGTCCCTTAGATTTCTTCTCATTATCTGACGGTATGAAGGCACCCTTGGCCCCTAAAACCGTGGAGAAAGTCAAACAAACTCTTTCCCTTAAAGGAGAGGGAAAGAGACTAGACTTAGAAGTTATATCTGTCAGTCTGAACAGAAAACCTGAAGTCTTAGCCTTAGCAATCTGTGTAATAACAGCACAGATAAAAGAATTAGTAACCCAGAAGGACGTAATTCTTTCCTCAAAAATATTGAGGGAACCCTCCACCTTGATCAATTTCGAGAAGGAGACGCACAAAAAGGAAGCCGCTCCAGTAAAAGAAAATATCCCCTAGGTTGAAACACTCTTTTTAACAGAGTTTCCATCCTTATATCCTGCGGCTCTATGAACAACTAACTATCCTCACAAGGGCTAGTATTACGTGTGGCAAGTGTAAAAATAGCACCAACCAAGGCAGGATGAGAAAAAGAAAACCCACACTCATAGAGAGCCCGGAACCGGGAACCTTAAAAGGCAGACGACGGGGAAGGAGAATCTAATTCTGTCCCACTCGTCCTTAATAATGATTGCCCTCAAATTTAGAACCCAGAGGTTCGTCTGGCATCTCGGCCTTTGAAACCTCTAATGTAATCAAAACCTCCTTTAGTAGAAAGCGTAAACGTTCTGTCCTAAATCTAAAAACTGGATCCTCCATAGGATTATAGGCAGCAGACTCCAAACCTGAAAGTTCATATTTAGTTTCAGAGAGAACCTCATCCTCTGATAACCGATCAGATATATCAGATATATCTGACAAATTACATAATGCCCCCTGGGCAGGAGTGCAAGAATTAACCTTTCGCTTGCGCTTAGCAGTGCGTGGGAAAGCACTAAAGGCTGCAGACACCAGAGCATGAAACTGCGCAGTAACGTCTGGTGAAAAAGGCCCCCTCTAGATGGAGGATTAGCAGAGCAATGGGAAGCTGCATTTGTAGAAAAAGATGCATGTAGGGTGTGCACCTCACTGGTGGGCGGCTCAGTAGTATCATACATGTCAATCTTATTTTATATATCCCCTTATCAAGGTTTTTCGGAACATATGGGCATATGGAACATAATTGAGAGGGCGTATATTCCAGAGCTCCCTCACAAAATAAACAGGCATTACTCTTCCAAATAGAAGGAGAACCCTCTAATGAATCAGAATCCTCCATAGCTAAAGTAGGATATGCGGAGGACAACAGAAAAAAAACGAACTTTATTTTAAATAAAATAATTGCATCTTTATACCCCAATGGCTGGGGCACTCACCACCTCCTATGGCCCAGACAGAACAGAGATAAAACTCCTCTCCGGTAGTAACTCGATCAATGGAAGCCTCAATCATTCCAGTCACATGGTGAGCAATGCAGGACCGTCCCTGCTATGAGAAAAAGCATGCCAAGCATTAAAGCTGCGCAACCTTCAAAGTGAAAGTGAAACCTGCATGCTCCATCTCAGCCTATGAGTCCATAAACATCTCACACATAAAGCAGCATAACATCAAATAAAGCATATATGATTAAACCCAACTGTTCATAATCCCCCTCAGGAGATATTAACCCTTGATTCCATATAGATAAAGGAGCCACACTGTGACCCTGTCTTCTAGCGTTTGCAATATGTGTAAAAATTGAAACGATCTTAATCTATGCCGTGGAACAGTAACACGGTCCTTCAAGTTTGACAGATTGTAGCAGCGCTTCTGACATGGACTTGAGTGAAGAAAAGCAGGCAGCAAAACTCGCCAACGCTAACTGCTTAGGAGCTGTTAATATGAGTCTGGATGGTTTTGCAGAAAGACTCTCCCTGCATCTCCAGACTCTAACTTTCAACAATGCTCTCACTGAGAGGCTGACAAGACTACTTAAAACTCCAGTCCCATATTGAAGAGTACTACCCTCCATAAGAGACTATCTTTAATCTTCTGACACTTCTCTGCCAACCTCCTGGGACGAAAGGCAAAGAATGACTGGAGGATGAGGGAAGTGGGGGAGGTATTTAAGTATTTGGCTGGGGTGTCTTTGCGTCCTCCTGATGGCCAGGCTCAGTATTTTCCACAAGTAAGGAATGCAGCTGTGAGCTCTCCCTGTATTAAGAAGGAAACTATAATATATGTTTAAAGTAGACAAGTCAAGGTATTGATCTAGGGCCATTTTGTAATATTTGATGCCATTATTTGGCCCCCAAATACGGTCATATAAAAAAAATTACTTTTTCGCAAACTTTGGGTTTTTCACTGAAATTATTTACACACAACTACTGCAGTCATAAGACAAATGGTTGTAAAAGCTTCTCTGAGGTCTCCTTGGTTGAGAAACCGCAAGCATGCATGGCAGTGAAGGGTTAATCAGGTAGCTTGAAAGGTTAATATTTGCTGTGGCTTTAGGGGGCAGGACTTATGGAGGGTAGAAAGTGGGGAGTCTCTTTTAAACGACAAGTTTCAAGTAGTTCCTCTAGGTTTCATGTAAAATTGGCATAAATATAATTTAACCAATTATAGACCTGACACAAGTAAATAAAATATATGATATACAACTGGATCTCATTTCCAATATCAACATTAACCCATTGTTTGGCAAAATAAATATTAGTTTAAATTGTTTTTATTTTGTATTGAATGTACACTTTTATTTATATAAAGATATTGACCAGTAATCTTTATAATGTGTGTAGTTTTGATTTAAACACTGTTAATTTTTTCTTTTAAAAATATTATGCTAGATATTCATTGGTTGACAATATATAAATTGTGTAAAACTGGATTTTTGAATAGATAGTTTTTATTTTTTACATGAAGGGGATAACTTGCTCCTAGAATTTTAAACTACATCTGAAAGGAACAAGATGTATTTACACCAATCACATCATGAAGCTTTGTCTAAAACACAGTTATAAAAACTTACCAGAATCCCCTTCAGCTCCTGCACTGCACTGCCAGAGGATTTGACTTCTTCAGGCTGCAAGGAAGAGAACAGTTATGACTGTGTGACATGGCTCCTCCTATCTACATGATAACTTTATCATGTTAAAAAAAATACTTAAAGAGACAGTAAATGCACAAAATAATGTTACATAATTCTGCACATAGTGCTTTGTAGGTGTGCGGTTTAATCACAGTGCGCCGATCGAGCTATTGAACTGAATGTAGCACACTCCTGCTACAAGACCAGAGTGGGAGCGTGCTCCATTAAATTCAATAACGCGACTGGGCGCAATGTGATTAGACAGCGCGTCCCTGAAGCCCTTTTGAAAAAGAAGACATGATCAGAAGATCCTGGAGAGGAGACCAGGTAAGTTCAACTTTAAGTGGTAAAATCTGTAAAAGCTTTAGATTTTTAAACCTGTCACTAAGATGTTACATAATTCTGCACTATCACTACACGAAGATAGCAACACAATGTTCTAGATATTGTGTGTGTGTGTGTGCCTATATATATATATAAAATTGAAAAGGCCCCTTTACCTTCATTACCTGTTGAATGTTTTATGAGCCGGTAAAACGTACTACGAGTGTATGTAAACTGTATGTTAAACCAGAGCCTATGTGATATTTTTACCATTTTACACCTGCCAGTTGTCTGCAACTATGTAAACACAGCCATAGATTAGTAATGCAAAAACTACATGCTCGAACGAACGAACTAGCTCACGCCATTCGTGCATCAAAATGTCCCTTTAATTACTGATATATACTATGGACATAAAAAAAAACACAAAACAAAAAAAAATATCCCTTTATTTTATAATCTAAGGTACAGACCATCAACAACAAAGGGATTTGCAGATCTATTCAATTGTTCAATCCTCAATTAAACATAAATTATGTCTGTATGATTCTCACTATTTGAGAACAGACGCTGTTCTTGGTAATTGTGAATATCCCTGTACCTTAGTATATAAAACACCCCGTAAAAATTACTAAAACAAAAAACCTGTCTTTTTACTGGAGGCTCAGAAATGGTACGTTACGGAATAAAACGCAGCAGAAAAAAACCCTCATCTTTCCCTGTCTCAAAAAAAAGTAATGAGAACTGTATGAGGAGCGCAGTGCGTTATGCAAAAACCTGGGAACTGGCTGAATGGTTTACACCTCGGCTTCTAAGGCATATCAGAGTCTATTGTTTGTACACAAAGCATGCACTCTACAGCTAAGAGCCACTCTTTTTTACCTCTGCTGGCTGCTATGGAGAACAGGGTTCACCTTGCCCACTTGAAGCAGTTTATAGTAAATTACAACATTGTTAGAGATTCAAGGACGTGTTTTCAAATACAGCTAACAGTTCTGCAAGTGGTCACCTCTAGAGAGTTCTTCACAGCTTAGACCTTTAGCATTATTGAGGTTTCGGCAGATGATCCTAACTCCTCATTATTCACCTTTGCTCTAAATCAGTCTGACGTTATGTTTGTTGGGGAAATTGCTTTTGTACTTCATTGCTTACATGCAGGTAAAATGTTTAACTCCTTGAATGCCAGAGAGGGTTACAATACATGGTTATGAAATGCTTTGAAACCCCTCGTTGGCAAACGAGAACAAACTAACTATAAAATAAAGAACAACAAAATCATTTTAAAAATAAAACATGCATTACGTTGACATGAATAGAAAGGCATGCAATTCCAAAACGAAACAGTTTATTTGAAATAAATATTCACTAAGAGAAAACAATCATTTTAAGATAATAAATGGACACATGCAAGAGAAATCGATACAATGAAACTCCACAGGTAGATAGACACAGTATACATTTATATGTAAGTATGCTGAATGAGAGCACTGACCACCTGCTAGGATGTATTACATATTATGTATTTTATGCAAGGACATCTAGTTTCACAGACCATTCCTATAGGGCGCTCAAATTCATGTTACCATAGATCTTCATGCAGGCATGTAACAATATTGATGCACAAATAAAATGGATTTTCAACTGATGAGACATGCAGTGCAGGCAATATAAGTTACACAGATGAACACACATCCAGTTGCATGCAAAAGATTCTTACTTCAGCCTCTGCATGGGCAGCAGGGGGCGATATTACTGCTTCTGTTGTATCCTGCTGTAATGAGTACCATGGTAATTTGCTTTAGTAAATACTTTTTTTTTTATCAACATGAAAAATCAACATTTGGTTCAACACTGCAATGAGGGCATATATTAGCAAACACAGAAAAATTTACAATCATCATTCTGGTCACTGCTGTTTGGTTTTTCTTTCCAATATTTGTCTAAAAAAAGAATTGTTAAAAAAATGCATTTTTTATGAAACAGTTCACTCTCTTTGCTTATGTCTTTAGAAGCATTCAGCAGATGAGTTTAGCTCTAACTTTCAACCTCACCCCGGCTTCCTTTTGTTCTTACAGACATTTAAAATATATAGTGATTTTTTTTTTAAACAATTTAATACGGAAGGTCTTCATTCTTTTATAGACACAAGGGGAAAAAGAGAATACTATATAAACATTTTTATTCTTGTCATAAAAACCAGTTTAAAAAACAAACAACAAAAAAAACCACATTTTAGAAATACCAACTGACTCAGTTGGGTATAGATTATTAGGGATTACAGATGAATAGCCATAGTTTTTTTATTTGGCACAATGCAAATCAGACTGCAGACCTTGCTCTGGTGACCGTCTAAAGGATATCTCATTGTCCTGAAAGGTAAGCAGAGAATGCTACATGGCTGCCTTACACTGGCATGAAATTAAAAAGATCAAACTTGTCCTTAAAGGGATATAAATCCCAACAATGTATTTTGTGATTCAGACACAACATACCATTTAAAAAATGTTCTTTTTTGAAGAGATACCTAGATAGGTGTCTTTTTGCACTACATCAGGGGTAGAACTACCATTGGTGCAGCAGGTGCAGTGTACTGGGGGGGCATAGCAGGCAGTATATACATAGGCAGGTGCAGTGTACTGGGGGGCATAGCAGGCAGTATATACATAGGCAGGTGCAGTGTACTGGGGGGGCATAGCAGGCAGTATATACATAGGCAGGTGCAGTGTACTGGGGGGGCATAGCAGGCAGTATATACATAGGCAGGTGCAGTGTACTGGGGGGCATAGCAGGCAGTATATACATAGGCAGGTGCAGTGTACTGGGGGGCATAGCAGGCAGTATATACATAGGCAGGTGCAGTGTACTGGGGGGCATAGCAGGCAGTATATACATAGGCAGGTGCAGTGTACTGGGGGGCATAGCAGGCAGTATATACATAGGCAGGTGCAGTGTACTGGGGGGGGGCATAGCAGGCAGTATATACATAGGCAGGTGCAGTGTACTGGGGGGGGCATAGCAGGCAGTATATACATAGGCAGGTGCAGTGTACTGGGGGCATAGCAGGCAGTATATACATAGGCAGGTGCAGTGTACTGGGGGGCATAGCAGGAAGTATATACATAGGCAGGTGCAGTGTACTGGGGGGCATAGCAGGAAGTATATACATAGGCAGGTGCAGTGTACTGGGGGGCATAGCAGGCAGTATATACATAGGCAGGTGCAGTGTAATGGGGGGCATAGCAGGCAGTATATACATAGGCAGGTGCAGTGTACTGGGGGGGCATAGCAGGCAGTATATACATAGGCAGGTGCAGTGTACTGGGGGGGCATAGCAGGCAGTATATACATAGGCAGGTGCAGTGTACTGGGGGGGCATAGCAGGCAGTATATACATAGGCAGGTGCAGTGTACTGGGGGGGCATAGCAGGCAGTATATACATAGGCAGGTGCAGTGTAATGGGGGGCATAGCAGGAAGTATATACATAGGCAGGTGCAGTGTACTGGGGGGGCATAGCAGGCAGTATATACATAGGCAGGTGCAGTGTACTGGGGGGGCATAGCAGGCAGTATATACATAGGCAGGTGCAGTGTACTGGGGGGGCATAGCAGGAAGTATATACATAGGCAGGTGCAGTGTACTGGGGGGGCATAGCAGGCAGTATATACATAGGCAGGTGCAGAATGTGTACAATCCTAATGCAGCAGAGCCTTTGTCTATCTCATTATACAGGGCTGCGTGTATATTATTACTAATGCTAACTACTGAGTTACCTTTGGGGGACACAAGTAAAAAATGTAACCTGAAATCCCTTGAGATCACAGTAAGGCAAAATGTGAACAAATCACCAGTGCTACAGCTGATTAGCTGTTTATTTTCACCATGCAAATGAGAGTGAAAAAGAGCAGCGTTGGATCACAGAGCACTTGTTCAATGTAAAATATCTTCCTTCTTTTACAGAGAGATGTTTAGGTGATATTTCCTGGTTAGCTTTTTACAGTTATGCTGCATCACTTTCATGTGATTTAGCATATGAGTATTATGTCCCTTTAAAGGGACATGGAAGGCTGGACTTGGCTGGAGTTATACATATCCAGTATACTATTGCAAAAAACGTTGTTATATAAAGTGTGTTAAAAAATGCCTGCGTTAGAATATTTTGTGACACTTTACTGGCCCTGTGCACCCAAGTGAACACAATGTAGGCATCATCTGTATAAAGTCCATTATAATTACCCGTTAGCCCTAGGGTGACATTGGCACCTCACACAAAAAAGTCAAAATAAAGGTTAAAAAGGTTTTTATTTAATTCTGAATTGTTGAAGTATATTAACGGTAGTACACTACTGAACTATGCCCAGTTGAGTGTAACTCCCAATATTTCTGACACTTATTCCAGGAGCAAGTACAGTATGAGGAGGCCGGGCTCTGCATTATTGTGAAGTCGTATGGCATGAGGCGAAAGGCCTAGAACTGATCTTCAGCTAATTCTCCAAATTCTGGTAAAATGATCTAAGAAGATTTCTACACTGTGAAGTCCCTCAAATAATTTTAGATTGAGAGCTGTTTGTCTCATCCATTGTACAATATAAATTTTTGATTATCAGACCCTAAATCTGAGTCTTCAGATTAGAAACTTGAAACCATCCTAAGCATAATGATTGGAAGAATGAAAAAATGCCATCAGACAGTTCCAGTGAAAAACCTGTTAGTGAAAATGCTGCTATGTCTCAGTTGTATATCCGGCGGTAGATCACCCATGAAGAAGAGAAATTCTTTTTTTTTTTTTTTTTTAATCTTTATTTATAACGCCACAGTGTAAACAACAAAATAAGTAATACACAGTTACTTTTTCAAGTCACAGAGTATGAAGGCATAAAACATACATGCACAAAAAAATAAATAGGTACAAATTCATAAGTATTACATTGTACATTATCCAATAAAGACGTCTTATTTAGACCCTAATACTATGCCTTAACTACTATGTATTGAACACGAATAGACTGTGGGATTTTTTGGAATACTTAAGAAACAAAAAATATTTTGTACCAAAACAAGAAAAAGGGGGGGGGGGGATATGCCAGCTGGCATTGGGAATACAATTGCAATCCCCAAAAAATATTTTTGCCCCCCCCCCAAAAAAAAAACGGCCGCACGGGAAGAATAAGGGGGACCTCTCTCTTATCCACCTCCCTATAAATAGATACCCAAAGAGGGTGAAATAACTCAAGCAAGACAAGATCAGCAAAGCACTTGGAACTCAGAAAAGGAGCTAAAATATTTTTTTGCACTGACAACGGATAGGCCTTGATTATTGGTAGCCACCCAAGGGTAAATTTACTGATTTTCTTTTCTGTTGCTAACGGAGTGTGAAAATATTCATATATACTTTGGGACTGAATTTCCCTGAGAAAAAGCCCAAACGGAGGGGACCTATGTGCCTTCCAATTCTTAATGATAAGATATCTGGCTGTAAGAATAATGGTTATAAGAGAATATAAATATTGAGGACCTGTATAATTACGAATCCTTAAAAAAACTACCTCTTCAAAGGAAAGTTGTAGCGATAGTTTAAATAAATGGTTAACCCAGAACTGAATTTTCAGCCAAAATTGCAATATTTTTGGACAGGACCAAAACATATGCTTTAGATTTGCATTAGGAAGATGACATCGCGAACAAGCAAAATATTGCGTAGGATAAAAACGTGCCATCTTAAATGGCGATATGTAATAATTGTTAATAAGTTTTATAAGGGATTCTTTCCAGTTCATAGCAATCACACATTTGTTTAATATTAGCAAACTCTGACTGATCATATCGGAGTTAATAGGAGGGAAAGAACCTGACCAAGTGTTGCATAGATTGTCCATCAATGGAAGGCTTTGTTTGGCTAAAATGAGATCATACATGAGGGAGATTGAGGTATTACCTCTTGTAAATTTATTAATACAAATATTAATCTCAGAACACTCGCTTGCTGTATCAGTATCCAAATTCCGACTTGTTATAAAATGGTGAAGCTGAAAATAAGTGAAAAGATTATTTCTGGGCAGGCTATATTATTGAAATAGAACATCCGGGGGGAGAAATATGCTGACTTTCTGAAAATAGCTGGTATACAAATTTAAGACCATTCTCCTCCCAACCTTTAGAAGCTTTATGATAAATTCCAGGCCTAAATTCAGGGTTACCTCTTATAGGTAAAAACTTTGAATAATAGGGGACTACTTCTAAAATAGAACAAAACTTTTCCTATGCTATAACTACATTTTTAAAAGTTATTAATGATTGTACTTTAACAGAGACATTTTTTAACCCGACAATGTAGAATAGCCTTTAACCCTTTCGTGACAGGGTTAAAGTGTCTACATCGGAACACCTGTTCCGATGTAGACAAATTGAAACTACGCGATCGTGCATACAATCGCGAGATTTCAATTATTGGATCGCATCTGGGGGGCGTCCCTACAACCCTAGGAACGCCCTCCAGACCGCGATCAAGTCCTTGAAGCGCAGAAGGCTTCAGGACAGCCGTTTGATATGACGTTCTATTCCGTCATAACGGCTTTAAAGCCCAGTGTAAATATGACGGAATAGAACGGCATAACGGCGTTAAAAGGTTAAAGAAAATGGGAAGATACAATAACTTTCTAAATCAATAGTAGCAAAATTATTAGAGTCGGTGATCCAATCCAACGCTGTTTTAACCAGAGTGGCAATATTATATAGACTTATATTAGGTAGTGCCAACCCCGCTGCTCTACGTTTTTGCATCAACCTAATTAGTGAGATACAAGGTTTTTTACTTCCCCAGATAAACTTGGATTGACAAGCATAGAATAGCCGTAAGTCTGTATTAGTGAGAAACAACGGTAGATTTTGCAGTGGATATAATACACGCAGAAAAATAATTGTTTTGATTAAATTAACTCGTGCAGGCCCATAAATCAAGATCCTCTTTAATCTTCTGCAATAAACGGCTGAAAATTTAAATTATACCATTTTTGTGGGTTCCTATGGAGAAAAATACCCAGGTATCTAAAGGAATCAACTACCTTAAAGGGATGGTGCAGATAACTAGACCTGGATTTAATCACCCACATGAGTTCACTTTTTCCAAAATCAATTTTATAACCAGATAAAGAACTAAATTCAGAGAAAAGTTGCAAGATCAATGGGATGGTTTGAGAAGTGTTATCCAAGAACAATAGCAGATCATCCGCATAAAGAAGAATTTTCAGATTATGAGAACCCATGACCACCCCTCTGTCAAATTATCCCTTAGCCAAATAGCAAATGGTTCTAATGCAATATTCAAAAGAAGATGTGACAGCGGGCACCCTTGTCTTGTTCCTCTGCCAAGTGTTATTTTAGAAGATAGCATCCCGTTTAGCTAAGATTTTGTAAAATTCTGCAGGAAGAAAATCGGGTCCTGCAGCCTTACTGGATTTAGTTTTTTCTATAGCTTTGATAATTTCTTCTCCTGTAATTGGGGAGTTTAATACTCTTACATGTTCCTCAAAGATCTTAGGAAGTGAAATGTTTGTCCAAAAGCTATCTAACTTACAAAAATGAATATCTTCATACAGTTTTGATAGAACCTATGAAATACTTCAATAATATTTTCAGTATCCGTATATCTTTTATTACCTGATTTAATCACTGTGATATAATTCTTGTTCTTTCTATTTTTGACCAAATTAGCTAAATATTTTGCTGAGCAACCATGAAAACCTCTGAATTGAGTGTTCAGCTTTAATTCCTCCCTACGTGATTTATGTTTTAAAACCAAATCTCGATTTCTTCTAGCTTCGCAATATTTATTACAATTATATTCAGTTACTTCATTGTAATATATTCTAAATGAGTTTTAAACTTGATTTGCGAGTTGAATTTCAACTGCCCTAGTTTTTTTATTCCATGCATAAAGATATGCTTTGATTTCACCTCTTAAGACTGCTTTTGATGATTCCCAAAATGTCTCTATTTTGTTAAACTGTGAAATATTAAAAGTGCAAAAATCTTTCCATTTCTGTTTCAACCAAAAGATAAATCTAGGGTTATTGACCCAGAAACGCGGGAATGAGAAATTTTGACTTCTGTCTTTGGGTCTGGCTAAAGAATTAAAAGAGAGAGATACAATGACATGATCTGAAATTTCTATCACTTATACCTGATGTCATTTTTAAAATAGAGAAAGATTCTGAGATCAGAAGCATATCAATTCTTGAAAAAGGTTTGTGGGCTTTCGATTCGCAAGAAAACACTATAGCATCCGGAATCTCAATTCTCCAAGTATCTACCAACTTGAGTTTATGACAGAACTGTTTCAGATATTTTGCACTTTTATTATAGTCCTTAAAGGGACAGTCTACACCCGATTTTTTATTGTTTAAAAAGATAGATAATCCCTTTTACCTATTCCCTAGTTTTGCACAACCAACACAGTTATATAAATACACTCTTTACTTCTGTGATTACCTTGTATCTAATCCTCTGCAAACTGCCCCCTTATTTCAGTTCTTTTGACAGACATCCATTTTAGCCAATCAGAGCTGGTTCACCTGAACTCCACGTGTGTGAGCACAGTGTTATCTATATGATACACATGAACTAACATCCTCTAGTGGTGAAAAACTGTCAAAATGCCCTGAGAGAAGAGGCGGCCTTCAAGGGCTTAGAAATTAGCATTTGAACCTCCTAGGTTTAGCTCTCCAATTAAGAATACCAAGAGAACAAAGCAAAATTGGTGATAAAAGTAAATTTGAAAATTGTTTAAAATTACATTCTCTATCTGAATCATGAAAGTTTATTTTGGAGTAGACTGTCACTTTAAGTTTTTTCTTCGAGAATCTATCCAGCTCAGGGCAGAGCGCTATGTTAAAATCACCCCCTAAAATGAGATTCTGCCCGATGAAGGGATACAGTTTACCTTTAATGTTTTCCAAAAATAGGGGGCAATTAATATTAGGTCCATAGATATTACACAATGTGAAATTAATATTATTGATCATTATTTGTAGAATTGTATATCTTGCATCAGAATCTAACTCAGTATTTATAATCTTAAAATTTAAATTTTTATGAAGTAAAATTGCTACCCCGGCTCTTCTATTACTAACTGGCGTTGCGATCACCTCTCCTACCCAGCTTATTTTCAACTTCGACACCTCCGCCCCCTTCAAGTGGGTTTCTTGCAAAAATACTACGCCAGGATTATGCTTAGCAAGTGCTTTTATAATGAGTTTACGTTTCAATGAGGAGGTTATACCTGCGACGTTCCAGGAGATAAAGTTTTTATTTGAAGCTAGGCTCATTTATATCTTTGGTGAGTATTTCCGAGGACAAACACGTGGTCCAGATCAAGGGGTGGGGAGAGAGAGACATGGGGGGGGGGGGGATGGGAACTGGAAAAGGGAAGAGGAGAGGAGAAAAAAAAGGGGGTCCCATATCAAGTATATGGTGCACACAGTAAAACCAATACAGCACGGAGACAGTGGTCGTTGCCACCAAGGGATCCCTTAAATAGGTACCCACCTTAACATTTCTTTTTATAAACAAGTGAAAACAGACCATCCTTATAGTTAAATTTAGACCCACACACAGAAATAGTTTTAGGACATATTACCCTATCTAAGTTTACAAAGCATGACTTCTACCTATTCAAAACAAATTCTTGGGCCTCAGACACATTAAGTGTCAACCAGTTATCATTGTGTTTAACTACTATCTTGCAGGCTAAATTAATCAAGCTTTACAACCTTTTCTAATAAGTTGCGTACAGAAAGGGGCCATGAGTTTCCTTTTGATGAGGTTTCGCTAGAGAAATCCTGAAATAATAATATTCTGTTATTACCTAAAGAAAAGGAATCACATTTCTTACATAGTTTTAAAAGTTCTACTTTATCCAGAAACTTTAGTAATTTGACAATGCACATTCTATTGCTAGGAGAACCGTTTACATTCGTTTTTTTGGGGCCGATCCTATGGGTAATTTCTACTACTAGTGGAAGTTGCTGAGGAAGAAAACCTAAAGCCTGCGGCAATGTGGTAGATGTAAATTTCAGAAGATCATCATATTCTGCAATTTCAGGGAGCCCTACTATTCTGACATTATTACGTCTGAAGCGACCCTCCAGATACTCCAGGCGATTTTGCATTTTGAAAATTTTAGATTCTTGTTTTAGTAAATGCCTATGATGTTAGTTAGATCTTCTAAGTCTGAAATCCTACTCTCAGCCTCTGCTAGTCTATTTGCGAACTGTCTTACTTCTGAAGAGAGGTGATATTAGAAGAGATCCTAGAGAGTTATTTTTTAATTAGATCGAATTGAGGCGATAAAAATTCTGACAGTTGTACCATTAAAAGCTGCAAATCTGAGGTGGGATTGGCAGATTCGGTGATGGAGTCTAAACTAACGCTGGTTAATTTAGTTTTCCTTTCTTTTATTTTTGCAGGCATTGTGGGTGAATGGTGTTTTACCTGTGTGATGAATCTTTCCACAAAGGAAAAGAAAGTTTAACTGCAATACAAGAAGCTGCAGAAAAAAACTGCAGACTATATAAAAAAATAATATAGGGGTGAAAGTGATGAACCCAAAATGTGAACAAATAATGATATCTAAATGTGTGAGTGTCCCTTTGTCGCCCTCTCAAGGGCGAGGGTTTTCTGCGTGAGAAAACAAAGAAGAAAAAACAAAAACAAATAAAAAACAAAGAATGTCAAATACGTGGCAAGTGAAATTAAATTTAGATTTTTTGCCAAAACTCGAAATGCAGAGAATGAATCTGTGCTATTTTTTTCCCTCCTTTTTTTGTTTATAGAAACAATGCCTGACTATATATATGTATATATCTGTTGAAGGAAAGAAAACAAAAAGAAGGAACAGAACAGAACATCCTAGTGGGATCCTTCACCGACTATACCGATATATTTTTATGAATTATTAACTGGTTACTAATAGTAGGAAACAAATATCTTAGAGCACATGTATATATATATATATATATATATATACACACACACACACACAAATAAATCTCCAGTTCTAAGCTGAGTAAATTGCAGACTGCAATGGATAAGTCTTGCACAGAAACTTCAGAATATATATCGTTCCCAACAGCAACTGCAATTGCAATCCAGACTGTAAGCAGTTTCTACTCCTACAAAGGGAGACGAAGAGTTCTAGTAGAAGAAATGCTTATTAATACTTGACTGAATTTTGAAAATCAACGACACCCAGGCCTTAAATAAACATGTAAAGCTGCAAAGCGTTCCATGGGATAATTGCAGGATCCTTTATTAACTAGGATAATTTGAGATTCCTCAGACTTATTGAATTGAAACTGCAACACCAATATCACATGCTCACAATTTAACAGAAAGTGTTATTATAAACCACACAGGATACGTGGATATGCAAAAAGTAATGATACTTGCGACTCCAGCGGGGATGAACTGGCCCCAGCCAAGGTCTGCGGACACTTGCCAATTCCTAGGCCACCCCAGTGTGAGGATTCAGATGATGTGGATACAGGGTCTTTTACTGTGACTGCTGCCTCTTAATAGGAAAGCTGACGGTCTGGTGGATTATTTCTGACCCCGCGAGATGGGGGGTAGGCCTGGATCCCTCCGTGCACCACCTACCCCTGTCTGCAAGCGGGATTTTCAGCTTCGGCTCACAAGCGGTACCTTTTTCTTTTACCCACGCTGACCAGGGATTCTGGATACAGCAGTACAGCTCACAGTGACCACCGCTCCGGTCTACTCCTTGCTGCGTCGTTAGCGGATAAAACCGCAATCCTGGGACTCCCACAGCGGAAGGCTGTTGTCTGCCTAGCGCCCAAACCAGCCCTTGAAGGTCGTCAGGCCACGGGGCATATGGAAGCGCAGTGACTGCTGCGAGCGACCGCTACGGGGGATCACTAGTGACGTGAAAGCTCCGCCCCCAACAGGAAGTCCATTCCGGGTTATTCAGAAATGATTATACATACTGTTGTCAAATTATCTCTAAAGAATTTGAATATTAAAATATAGCGCTGACAGTGCATAGAGCTTTGGCCTTTATTAATCTGCCTCAATCCCACTTGAAGCTTCCTTTTCTGGTTGAATACTGTATACTATATGCTGAAAAAGAAAAGCTGAATCATGAAAGAATTCATGAAATTGTACTCTTGACAAGGCTTTTGGCCTAACCTAAGGACACCCCCATATAGCTGTTGATTGGTGTATCCTAGTCTACACCCTAGTGAATTAGGCATAAAAGGAGTGAACAAGTAATTAGTCAGACATTCTTTTCCTCCTTCTGAAAGATGGCTGACCTTGGACAGAGAATCAGAGAATTTGGCTCAGTATTCTCCATATGGAATAATTTCTCTGGTACTCTTACACTTAGTGGTGTCAAACAAATTTCAGCAAACAGAACAAGGGATTTCATGGATAATTATGACTTTGCCTTGATTTATTTTACTGAAAAATATTAAGAGTAATAATAGAAATGTGCATGTCTGAGAGAATATCCATTGAATCTTGTAACAAGGCTTTTGATTGCCTTTGGAGACTGATTTCTTTAAAGGAACTGGACTAATATTTCTCATTTGTAGCCATAAAATCTGGTTTTCTCCGTAGGCAATTTATAGTCTCAAACAATTACTTTGTCATTGTCCTTGCAGAATATTTGTGCTCTTTGCTGTGCTCTCCTATGAAGAATTTACTTTTCAATCCTTATCAATTAATTTCTTCCCAATAACATAAGTGATTTTCCCTCAGAAATAGCAGCAGATACAATGTTTTAGCTATAGGACTTTCCTGACATGGCGCCTGTCATCTGTTTACATATGTGTTTTATAAATAATGCTGTAATTGGTTAAGTGCAATTATATATATGCTTTCAACTCCAGAATAGTTGCTGGATGAATGGACTAATGAAGGTTCCATAACTTTTAAATTACATCTACAGTCTGTACTTGAGCCTGATCGGATTTTATCTGTTATGATTACCTGGCAATGTAGTTGTCCATGCTGAGATTTGTTTTTTTACATCTGCCTACCCCAACAACTGTTTCTTGATTGATTTATAAATCTAAAGTTTAAGCTATAGACCAATGTTGTGCACATAAAGTAAAAACCTGCTGCTATGAACTTTGTTGACTAAGAATCAGAAGATAGAATCAGAAAATATACAGAGCATGCAAAACTGGGAGGATAAGTTCTAAGTTCTCAAAAACAAAAAATTAATTTGGACTCAGAAAAGCTGGGTATGAGGATACATTGAATGCTAAAAACTCTACATCCCACATACAAACTGAGAATCAATAAAACATGAAAGTCTCGGTCCTATAACCTGTGTAAAGAACAGGAATAAGCATCATGAATGAGAGTTTACTGTCCATGAACATGGATTAAGTGGCATTTTGAGTGTTATTATTGTTATTTTTTGTAAATTGCCACCATATTACACAGAGAAGAATACAACAATATAAATTGATACAGGAAAAGTAGAACACTTCTCCAAAAAGCTTACAATCTAGAGAAACAAAATACAAAACAGGCTTTAGAATATGGCTTGACAAACCCAGGAGCCTGGGAGCCACTGGCTCCTAGAATTTTACTCTTGGCTCCTAACTTTTCAGGTTATTCACCATAGATCTATATACAGATACAACTGTCTAGCTCCTAAAAGTATGCCTGACTACTAAATATTCTTACTGGCTCCTAAATGTATAAAATATTTGTAGACCCCTGCTTTAGAAACCTAAGGCAGTGCTACTGTTACAATACTAATACCAGCGACTACACAAAGCACATCAGCTAATACTTTTAAATTTTTAGAAACATTTTCAGCCCATCTCATTCCCATGCCCCCCGCCCCCGTTGCACAAAACAAAATTAGTTTTCTATTTTGATACCAAAATGTTAGTTTCAATGTAAACCAAACAGATCTAATCAATCTGAAAGCAAGAGAGATAGTTTTAGTGATGTTACCTTGTTCTTTGTACGAGCTGTCTGGTTCACTGGTCGGAGATGAACCCCCTTCTTTATCCGATCCATCATTTCATCTACAGCCTGTCTTTTCAGATCAACATGTCCTACAATAAAAATATTTATGTATATTTTTTTGTTATAGCTGAGAAAGAAACAGAGATAAAATGGGACATCAAATTCGGTAAGAGTGTCACAACTGTTCTTACATCGCCATACACATCAGCAATGGATATGAAGTATATGCTGATGTCCCAAAAACCTACCTTAGACCTCAGTGTTTAATGAATATCTCTCTAAAGCTTTTATGCTGCATTTATATATAATTGCTGTAAAGAAGAATCTAAGCTTTTTCTATATGTGCAGCTGACCTGGCTCTATTTCCTCTATTTCTTGCTAACCAGATAGAAAACATTTGTAGTGCTTTTAGGAGCAATCTTGTGTGACCAATAAATGTTTGTGTGGTTTTTGAAAAGCAACTTCAGACAATATGGTTTCCTAATGTGTGCAAGCCCTTTTTGTTCCCTGTAACAATGTGCGTGTCTGGGGACATGTTTGGTAACATAAGCGCATTATTTATGTTATGTACGAATTCGAATAGTGGACACTAGGTAATTCCCTGTTATTAGGATCATATACTATGTTTTGGCTTGATAGAATATACAGCTTTAAAGGTGCATTAAAAATAAGGGCTATATTACAAGTGGAGCATAGTTTTTGTGCAACTTGACAAAATGACAAATACACAATCTTATTTCAAGTGGATGGTTAAGTACAGTGCCCTCCAATGTTGGTGCCCTTGGTAAATATTAGGGATGGGCGAATGTGTAAATTTTCGAATTTCGAATGTAGAACGAATGTTATTACCGAAATTCGAATTCTAAATCTGAATGTCGATAAGAACGAATATTCTTAAAAATTCGAAAATCGAATGTTATTTACAGTTTTCGAATGTCACTTTCGAATTCGAATGTTTATAATTATATTGAATGTCCACATTCGAAATTTCGAATTTAACATTCTATTTAACAAATACTATTCAGAAGTTCAATAGTTCATGTAGTAGGGCGGGAATCTAGTAAATTGATACATAATAGATACAAATATATCATTTCGAATGTTTCCATATAGAATATTGCATAATTCGAATATTACATTTAAAGAAAAAGCATTAGAAATACTATTACAATCTAAATTCGAATTTTTCGAATTCGAATACACGTATTGCATAATTCGAATATTACATTTAAAGAAAAAGTATTAGAAATACTATTACAATCTACAATCTAAATTCGAATTTTTCGAATTCGAATATTGCATAATTCGAATATTACATTTAAAGAAAAAGCATTAGAAATACTATTACAATCTAAATTTGAATTTTTCGAATTCGAATATTGCATAATTCGAATATTACATTTAAAGAAAAAGCATTAGAAATACTATTACAATCTAAATTCGAATTTTTCGAATTCGAATATTGCATAATTCGAATATTACATTTAAAGAAAAAGCATTAGAAATACTATTACAATCTAAATTCGAATTTTTCGAATTCGAATACACGTATTGCATAATTCGAATATTACATTTAAAAAAAAAGTATTAGAAATACTATTACAATCTACAATCTAAATTCGAATTTTTCGAATTCGAATATTGCATAATTCGAATATTACATTTAAAGAAAAAGCATTAGAAATACTATTACAATCTAAATTCGAATTTTTCGAAAAGAATATTTTCGAATGTAATCGTAAAATTCGAAACCGAACATTCGAAAATCGAATGTTATGTAAACATTCGAAATTCGATTCGAACGAACGAATGTGTTAAAATTCGTGCCGTTTTTCGAATGTTGCGAAACATTCGCCCATCCCTAGTAAATATGAGCAAAAAAGGCTGTGAAAAATTGTCTACATTGTTTAACCTTTTGATAAAAAAAACACAACACAGGTTTATCCAAAAAAATAAAAATCTTTGTTAAATAAGTGTGGCATAATTATTGGCACCCCTATGAATTCATATGAGAAAAATATATTTAAAGTTTATTCCCATTGATATATATATTTTTTTTTGTAAACCCTTGAGACTAGGAACAGGAAATTGTTCAACTATGACTTCCTGTTTCACAGGGGTATAAATATGAGATAACGCATATGCCAAATTCCCTTAGTCATCCATCACAATGGGTGAGACCAAGGAATATAGCTGTGATGTGCGTGCAATATAGCAGTTTTAAGTCTGCGCTTCCACTCTGAACAGGAATTGGAAAACCCACACTTTTCACAATTAAAACTACAGGAAGAGTAGACAAAATAAAGAATTTTGAAAACACAGTTTTTTAACACAAGCAATTAAACATTTTTTAGAATCCCTTTAAAAGAAACAGGTACTAGCTTAACCGAACTCGATCTACCACACACACTTTGCCACCAGTTACTGAGGGCAACAGAGTAACTTCAAAGTGGGCAGTGAAACATGCACTTCAATAAATTTTAGAGACATACTATTAGCACACATTTAAAATGGCCAGGAAACTAATAGCTTGACTCTTCTTACAAAATAGGATTGTAGACGTGTGACCTACAAGTGCTTAGTAATTACCCAACAAATTACCTTTTAATACAAAACAGAACAAGCAAAGAAACATTAGGTTTAATGCAGATCCTGTGCAATTGCTTTAACTAAATAATTAAGAAGCAAAGTGCTTACAACTCAAACACAGAGCACAGACTAAAACCACTCCAAGTGACTGCACTAATTAAGACTGATGATGTAACACTATGGCCAACACTATACAACTCTACTCTAAATATCTAACAACCAAGCATCTTAAGTAACCAACCTGAAACGATAGATGTGCTGCATCTATATAATCTTGTATTAGGAATCGGATGCAGTCCATTGATTTCTAATAGTTTGGTTTTAATTAAAAAAGACTCGGAAGAAGTGAAATTATGAAGATCTAAAGTACGTAATTATTAAATATAAAAAAAAAGACAAAAAAATAAAAATAAAAACCTCCAAAACAGAATTTAAGTGTTGTATAAACTGTTCTTAAAGCACCAATTATGCTCTGCAGACAAAATATCCAGTTGATGAAACAAAACTCCTTTTAATGAGGACACACCAAGTCTGCATTTACATTTTGCAGATAATCGGAAATTGTAAAACAATCAAAATATTGCGTCACAAAACCCTGCACCAGCTTTCATTTTACAAACAGTTTACATATTACCTTCTACTATTTCACGAAAAAAAATTGGCAGGTAGTTAGCATAAAAAACAAAATTTATGCTTACCTGATAAATTCATTTTTTTTTATGGTGATGAGAGTCCAGGATCCATTATTCCTGGGAATTATACTCCTGGCCACCAGGAGAAGCAAAGATCCCAAAACTCCAAGAGCCATTAAAACCCCTCCCACCTTACTGGAAACTAGTCTGACGTATAGTGTAGCCAAAAAAGAACAATGTAGGAAAAGACAAGAAAAGCAACAAAAAGGAACATCGAACAAAGGTGTCGCCAGAAAAAATATAAACGCAATAGAATCAATTGGGTGGGGGCTTGTGGACTCTCACCACCATGAAAGAAATGAAATTATCAGGTAAGCATAAATTATATTTTCATTTTCTTTAATAAAGGTGGTGAGAGTCCACAATCCATTACTCCAGGGAACTAGCTTCCACAAGCTCAATAACAGAAGCCTGGAAAGGATACAAATTCTCAAACTGAGGAGAAATAAAAGTAATACCTGGCTTAGTACAATTTCTGGATATAGTCTCAGAAACTGCAACAGGGACAAGAAACACATCAAAGGATTAAACAGTATATAGTATTTAACTGGTATATCCCATCTAGGATCATGTAACCTCTAAAGTAAGCAAGAACACCAAAATTATCTTAAAAAGAGAATGCATATGCTTAACATAAAATGAAATTAAAGGATGTCAGTAAAACGATTAGCATAAGATTCTTGACCAATAAAGAAAAAACATAATTTATGTAAGAACTTAACTGATAAATTCATGTCTTTCATATTGGCAAGAGTCCATGAGCTAGTGACGTATGGGATATACAATCCTACCAGAAGGGGCAAAGTATCCCAAACCTCAAAATGCCTATAAATACACCCCTCACCACACCCACAATTCAGTTTAACGAATAGCCAAGTAGTGGGGTGACAAAGAAAGGGGTAAAAAAGCATACAAAAAGAGGATGGAAATATAATTGTGCTTTTATACAAAAATCATAACCACCATAAAAAGGGTGGGCCTCATGGACTCTTGCCAATATGAAAGAATTTAATTTATCAGGTAAGTTCTTACATAGATTATGTTTTCTTTCATGTAATTGGCAAGTGTCCATGAGCTAGTGACGTATGGGATAGCAGATACCCAAGATGTGGAAGTCCACAGAAGAGTCACTAGAGAGGGAGGGAAAAAAATAACAGCCATTTCCACTGAGAAATTAAATCCACACAATAATTACGTTTTCCTCAAAAAAGATTTGCCCACGAAAAAAAGAAAAAGTCAAATTAGAAAGAGACTGAAACCCAGGTAAGAAAAAAAGTTTAAATAAACTTCCCAAACATGATTCTTATACTGAAACTGTTAAGACTGCAAAAGGGAATTACACATAGACCTGACTCATGACAAATATAAGTACAATACATATATTTAGAACTTTATATTAATACATAAAGTGCCAAACCATAGCTGAGAGTGTCTTATATAATGAAAACATACTTACCGAAAGACACCCATCCACATATAGCAGATAGCAAAACCAGTACTGAAAAAGTTTCAGCAGAGGTAATGGTATATAAGAGTATATCGTCAATCTGAAAAGGGAGGTAGGAGATGAATCCCTACAACCGATAACAGAGAACCTTTGAAAAGATTTCCCGCAAGGAAAACCATAAAATAAAAAGGCGATACTCCCGTCACATCCCTCTGGCAAACACTGTACTCTGAGAAGAATTGGGCTTCAGAATGCTTAGAAGCGCTTAACATAGAAGAAATCATAGAAATCAAGCACAAACTTACTTCACTACCTCCATAGGAGGCAAAGTTTGTAAAACTGAATTGTGAGTGTGGTGAGGGGTGTATTTATAGGCATTTTGATGTTTGGGAAACTTTGCCCCTCCTGGTAGGATTGTATATCCCATACGTCACTAGCACATGGACTCTTGCCAATTACATGAAATAAATCATCCCCTCTGAGGACACAGCAGCCTCATAACTAGTAGAAGGTAAATTCTGAAATGCACCTTCCCCCTGCGAAGGCAAAGACAAAACTAGTTTTCAGTAAGGTGGGATCAGTTTTATGGGCTCTTGGAGTTTTAGAATGTTTGCCTCCTCCTAGTGGGCAGGAGTACAATTCCCAGGAGTAATGGATCATGGACTCTCACCACCTTTATCAAAGAAATGGGCCTTTCTGACATTTTTGCGTTCAACTATCACTAGTGTGTAAGTCCATCTGTATTGGGTAGTGCAGTTACTTACATATGTACAGTATAATGTATTTCATAGATATACAGGGAGTGCAGAATTATTAGGCAAATGAGTATTTTGACCACATCATCCTCTTTATGCATGTTGTCTTACTCCAAGCTGTATAGGCTCGAAAGCCTACTACCAATTAAGCATATTAGGTGATGTGCATCTCTGTAATGAGAAGGGGTGTGGTCTAATGACATCAACACCCTATATCAGGTGTGCATAATTATTAGGCAACTTCCTTTCCTTTGGCCAAATGGGTCAATAGAAGGACTTGACAGGCTCAGAAAAGTCAAAAATAGTGAGATATCTTGCAGAGGGATGCAGCACTCTTAAAATTGCAAAGCTTCTGAAGCGTGATCATCGAACAATCAAGCGTTTCATTCAAAATAGTCAACAGGGTCGCAAGAAGCGTGTGGAAAAACCAAGGCGCAAAATAACTGCCCATGAACTGAGAAAAGTCAAGCGTGCAGCTGCCAAGATGCCACTTGCCACCAGTTTGGCCATATTTCAGAGCTGCAACATCACTGGAGTGCCCAGAAGCACAAGGTGTGCAATACTCAGAGACATGGCCAAGGTAAGAAAGGCTGAAAGACGACCACCACTGAACAAGACACACAAGCTGAAACGTCAAGACTGGGCCAAGAAATATCTCAAGACTGATTTTTCTAAGGTTTTATGGACTGATGAAATGAGAGTGAGTCTTGATGGGCCAGATGGATGGGCCCGTGGCTGGATTGGTAAAGGGCAGAGAGCTCCAGTCCGACTCAGACGCCAGCAAGGTGGAGTACTGGTTTGGGCTGGTATCATCAAAGATGAGCTTGTGGGGCCTTTTCGGGTTGAGGATGGAGTCAAGCTCAACTCCCAGTCCTACTGCCAGTTTCTGGAAGACACCTTCTTCAAGCAGTGGTACAGGAAGAAGTCTGCATCCTTCAAGAAAAACATGATTTTCATGCAGGACAATGCTCCATCACACGCGTCCAAGTACTCCACAGCGTGGCTGGCAAGAAAGGGTATAAAAGAAGAAAATCTAATGACATGGCTTCCTTGTTCACCTGATCTGAACCCCATTGAGAACCTGTGGTCCATCATCAAATGTGAGATTTACAAGGTGGGAAAACAGTACACCTCTCTGAACAGTGTCTGGGAGGCTGTGGTTGCTGCTGCACGCAATGTTGATGGTGAACAGATCAAAACACTGACAGAATCCATGGATGGGAGGCTTTTGAGTGTCCTTGCAAAGAAAGGTGGCTATATTGGTCACTGATTTGTTTTTGTTTTGTTTTTGAATGTCAGAAATGTATATTTGTGAATGTTGAGATGTTATATTGGTTTCACTGGTAAAAATAAATAATTGAAATGGGTATATATTTGTTTTTTGTTAAGTTGCCTAATAATTATGCACAGTGATAGTCACCTGCACACACAGATATCCCCCTAAAATAGCTATAACTAAAAACAAACTAAAAACTACTTCCAAAACTATTCAGCTTTGATATTAATGAGTTTTTTGGGTTTATTGAGAACATGGTTGTTCTTCAATAATAAAATTAATCCTCAAAAATACAACTTGCCTAATAATTCTGCACTCCCTGTATACGTAATATCTCATACTGCTAGAGAGATCTGTAGGAAATGTGAGCTAATAGAAATCATGGCTGCAACATCTAGAAATGGCGTTTAACAATCCTGTTCTCAAAAATATATATTTTTAATTTCATACTCACATTTTCGGGATTGTAATTCAACAGTAAATACTGTAATTTACAATAATATCGACTTTTTAAACAGGATTTCACTCAGCAATTGCGTCATTTTCATTTATTTAACAGCAAGATCTTTTGCAATGGTTTATCCTCGTCCCTGGAACCGCTAAAGGAGAAACCTTTGGTCACGGTTGTCCTTTCCTGGGTGGACTCCTCCATAGTTACTCAGGCTCTTGTTGACTCCGGTGCTGCGGGCTATTTCATTGACAGTGCTTTTGTATCAAAGCACTCCATTCCTGTTTTACCTCGGTCCGTTCCGCTTGCTATTGAGGCAATTGATGGCAGGCCCCTTCAGCCCACACTCGTTACTCATGAAACTGCTTCGTTATCCATGGCTGTTGGGCTCTCCATGTTGAAACCCTCCAGTTCCAGGTGATAAACTCTCTGCATTTTCCGGTTATTCTGGGTTATGCCTGGCTCCAAAAGCACAATCCCAGTCTCGACTGGCTCAGGTCCTAAATTTTGTCGTGGTCTCTGCAATGTATTTCCACTTGTCTTCGGAAACCAGTTAAAGTCTTGTGCACGTCTTCGGTATCTCAATTGCCAGAGGAGTACCGAGCGTTCCTAGACGGTTTTGACAAGGTGCGTGCCAGTACGCTGAATCCTCACCGGTCTTACAATTGTGCCATAGATTGCAACCCGGAGCCATTCCTCCTCGAGGCCGGGTTTACCCTCTGTCTGTTGTGGAGAATTGTGCTATGGAGGAGTATGTTCCCGATGCTCTGTGGTGGGGGATCATCCGCAAATCCTGCTCTCCTGCAGGGACTGGCTTCTTCTTTGTGAAGAAAAAGGGTGGCGAGTTAAGACCATGCATCGATTATAGGGGTCTTAATCGTCTTACCATTAAGAATTCCTACCCTATTTCGCTCATTACGGAACTCAAGGGAGCTACGGTCTTTACTAAACTTGATTTAAGAGGAGCGTGCAATCTCGTTAGGATCAAGGAGGGCCATAAATGGAAAAACAAAATTTATGCTTACCTGATAAATTTATTTCTCTTGTGGTGTATCCAGTCCACAGATTCATCCATTACTTGTGGGATATTCTCCTTCCCAATAGGAAGCTGCAAGAGGATCACCCACAGCAGAGCTGTCTATATAGCTCCTCCCCTAACTGCCACCTCCCAGTCATTCGACCGAAGACAAGCAAGAGAAAGGAGAAACTATAGGGTGCAGTGGTGACTGTAGTTTAAAAAATAAAAAACACCTGCCTTAAAATGACAGGGCGGGCCATGGACTGGATACACCACAAGATAAATAAATTTATCTGGTAAGCATAAATTTTGTTTTCTCTTGTAAGGTGTATCCAGTCCACGGATTCATCCATTACTTGTGGGATACCAATACCAAAGCTATAGGACATGGATGAAGGGAGGGACAAGGCAGGCACTTAAACGGAAGGCACCACTGCCTGTAAGACCTTTCTCCCAAAAATAGCCTCCAAAGAAGCAAAAGTATCAAATTTGTAGAATTTAGAAAAAGTATGAAGCGAAGACCAAGTCGCCGCCTTACAAATCTGTTCAACAGAAGCCTCATTTTTAAAAGCCCATGTGGAAGCCACCGCTCTAGTGGAATGAGCTGTAATTCTTACAGGAGGCTGCTGGCCAGCAGTCTTAATAAGCTAAGCGTATTTTACTCCTTAGCCAAAAAGAAAGAGAAGTTGCTGAAGCCTTTTGGCCTTTTCTCTGTCCAGAGTAGACAACAAACAATGCAGATGTTTGATGAAAATCTTTAGTAGCTTGTAAATAAAACTTTAAAGTATGAACCATGTCAAGATTGTGTAATAGACGTTCCTTCTTTGAAGAAGAATTAGGACACAGTGACGGAACAACAATCTCCTGATATTCTTATTAGATACCACCTTAGGAAGAAACCCAGGTTTGGTACGCAAAACTACCTTAGCTGCATGGAAGATCAGATAAGGGGAATCACACTGCAAGGCAGATAACTCTGAAACTCTTCGAGCCGAAGAGATAGCTACCAAGAACAGAACTTTCCAAGATAAAAGCTTGATATCTATGGAATGCAGAGGTTCAAACGGAACCCCTTGAAGAACTTTAAGAACTAAATTTAAACTCCATGGCGGAGCAACAGGTTTAAACACAGGCTTGATTCTAACTAAAGCCTGAAAACACGCCTGAACGTCTGGAACATCCGCCAGACGCTTTTGCAAAAGAATAGACAGAGCCGAAATCTGTCCCTTTAAAGAACTAGCTGACAATCCCTTCTCCAATCCTTCTTGGAGAAAAGACAATATCCTGGGAATCCTGACTTTACTCCATGAGTAACCCTTGGATTCACACCAATGAAGATATTTACACCATATCTTATGATAGATTTTCCTGGTGACAGGCTTTCGAGCCTGAATTAAGGTATCAATGACCGACTCGGAAAAACCACGCTTTGATAAAATCAAGCATTCAATCTCCAAGCAGTCAGACGCAGAGAAATTAGATTTGAATGTTTGAAGGGACCTTGAAGTAGAAGGTCCCGCCTCAGCGGCAGAGTCCATGGTGGAAAGGATGACATATCCACCAGATCTGCGTACCAAGTCCTGCGTGGCCAGGCAGGAGCAATCAAAATCACTGAAGCTCTCTCCTGCTTGATCTTGGCAATCAGCCAAGGAAGCAGAGGAAACGGTGGAAACACATAAGCCAGGCTGAAGGACCAGGGCCTTGCTAGAGCATCTATCAGCGCTGCCTGGGGATCCCTTGACCTGGACCCGTAACAAGGAAGTTTGGCGTTCTGATGAGACGCCATGAGATCCAGTTCTGGTTTGCCCCATAGTTGAATCAGCTGGGCAAATACCTCCGGATGGAGCTCCCACTCCCCCGGATGAAAAGTCTGCCGACTTAGAAAATCCGCCTCCCAGTTCTCTACTCCTGGGATATGGAAAGCTGAGAGATGGCAAGAGTGAACCTCTGCCCATAGAATTATCTTTGAAACCTCCAACATTGCCAGGGGGCTCCTTGTTCCCCCCTGATGGTTGATATAGGCTACAGTCGTGATGTTGTCCGACTGAAATCTGATGAACCTGACCGCAGCTAGCTGAGGCCAAGCCTGAAGAGCATTGAATATCGCTCTTAATTCCAGAATGTTTATCGGAAGGAGAGCCTCCTCCTGAGTCCACGAGCCCTGCACCCCAGCCCAGAAGGCTGGCATCTGTCATTACTATAGTCCAATCTGGCCTGCGGAAGCTCATCCCCTTGGACAAATGGACCTGAGATAGCCACCAGAGAAGAGAATCCCTGGTTTCTTGATCCAGATTTAGTAGAGGGGACAAATCTGTGTAATCCCCATTCCACTGACTGAGCATGCAAAGTTGCAGCGGTCTGAGATGTAGGCGGGCAAACGGTACTATGTTCATTGCCGCTACCATTAAACCGATTACTTCCATACACTGAGCCACTGAAGGACGAGAAATGGAATAAAGAACACGGCAAGAGTCTAGAAGTCTTGACAATCTGGCCTTCATTAGGTAAATCTTCATTTCTACCGAATCTATTAGAGTCCCTAGGAATGAAACTTTTGTTAGAGGTGATAGAGAACTCTTTTCTTCATTAACCTTCCACCCATGGGACCTCAGAAATGCCAGAACAATGTCCGTGTGGGACCTGGCAACTTGAAAAGTCGACGCTTGTATCAGAATGTCGTCTAAGTAAGGGGCTACAGCTATACCTCGCGGCCTTAGGACCGCTAGAAGGGACCCTAGAACCTTTGTAAAGATTCTTGGTGCCGTGGCCAACCCGAAGGGAAGAGCCACAAACTGGTAGTGCCTGTCTAGAAAGGCAAACCTGAGAAAACGATGATGATCTTTGTGTATCGGGATGTGAAAATAAGCATCCTTTAAGTCTACGGTAGTCATATATTGACCCTCCTGGATCATAGGAAGGATGGTTCGAATAGTCTCCATCTTGAAGGATGGGACTCTGAGAAATTTGTTTAAAGGGACACTGTACCCAAAAATTTTCTTTCGTGATTCAGATTGAGTATGAACTTTTAAGCAACTTTCTAATTTACTCCTAACATCAAATTATCTTCATTCTCTTGGTATCTTTATTTGAAATGCAAGAATGTAGGTTTAGATGCCGGCCCATTTTTGGTGAACAACCTGGGTTGTCCTTGCTGATTGGTGGATAAATTCATCAACCAAAATAACGAAGAAAAATTGATAATAGGAGTAAATTAGAAAGTTGCTTAAAATTGCATGCTCTTTCTGAATTACAAAAGAAAAAATTTTTTTGGCCCGTTTCCCCTTGTTCCAAGCCTGGTTAGTTCTCCAGACCGGCTTAGACTGGGCAAAAGTTCCCTCTTGTTTTGTGTTAGAGGAAGTTGAAGCTGCGCCACTCTTGAAGTTTCGAAAGGGACGAAAACTAGACTGTTTGGTCCTTAATTTGTTGGACCTGTCTTGAGGAAGGGCGTGACCTTTTCCTCCAGTGATGTCACAAATGATCTCCTTCAGTCCAGGCCCGAATAGGGTCTGTCCTTTGAAGGGAATGTTGAGAAGTTTAGACTTTGAAGTCACGTCAGCTGACCAGGATTTAAGCCATAGCGCCCTACGCGCCTGAATAGCAAAAGCTGAATTTTTAGCCGTTAGCTTGGTAAAATGAACAACGGCGTCAGAAACAAATGAATTGGCTAGCTTAAGGGCCCTAAGCTTGTCAATAATATCTTCCAACGGGGTTTCAACCTGTAGAGCCTCCTCTAGAGACTCAAACCAGCAAGCCGCAGCAGCAGTGACTGGGGCAATGCATGCAAGAGGCTGGAGAATAAAACCTTGTTGAATAAACATTTTCTTAAGGTAACCCTCTAATTTTTTATCCATTGGATCTAGAAAAGCACAACTGTCCTCGACAGGGATAGTGGTACGCTTAGCTAGAGTAGAAACTGCTCCCTCCACCTTAGGGACCGTCTGCCACAAGTCCCATGTAGCGGCGTCTATAGGAAACATCATTTTAAAAACAGGAGGGGGAGAGAACGGTATACCTGGTCTATCCCATTCCTTAGTAATAATTTCAGAAAATCTTTTAGGGATTGGAAAACATCAGTGTAAGTAGGTACTGCATAGTATTTATCCAATCTACATAATTTCTCTGGGACTACAATAGTGTCACAGTCGTCCAGAGTTGCTAAGACCTCCCTGAGCAATACGCGGAGGTGCTCAAGCTTAAATTTAAATGTAGACATATCAGAATCAGATTGAAGTATCTTCCCTGAATCAGAAAAATCACCCACAGATTGAAGCTCCCCTGGTTCAGCTTCAGTACATTGTGAGGGTGTATCAGACATAGCCACTAAAGCGTCAGAGAGCTCTGTATTTATTCTAGTCCCAGAGCTGTCTCGCTTTTCTTGCAATCCTGGCAGGTTAGATAATAACTCTGTAATGGTATAATTCATAACTGCCGCCATGTCTTGCAAGGTATACTCAATGGGCGCGCTAGATGTACTAGGCGTCCCCTGAGCGGGATTTATAGGTTCTGACACGTGGGGAGAGTTAGACGGCATAACTTCCTCCTTGTCAATTTCTTCTGGTGATAAATTTTTTAAAGCCAGAATATGGTCTTTGTAATCTATCGTAAAATCAGTGCATTTGGTACACATTCTAAGAGGGGGTTCCACAATGGCTTCTAAACATAATGAACAATGAGTTTCCTCTATGTCAGACATGTTTAAACAGACTAGTAATGAGACCAGCAAGCTTGGAAAACACTTTAATAACTGTGAACAAGCAAAAAACATAATTTATGCTTACCTGATAAATTTATTTCTCTTGTAGTGTATCCAGTCCACGGATCATCCATTACTTGTGGGATATTGTCCTTCCCAACAGGAAGTTGCAAGAGGATCACCACAGCAGAGCTGCTATATAGCTCCTCCCCTCACTGCCATATCCAGTCATTCGACCGAAACAAGACGAGAAAGGAGAAACCATAGGGTGCAGTGGTGACTGTAGTTTAATTAAAATTTAGACCTGCCTTAAAAGGGCAGGGCGGGCCATGGACTGGATACACTACAAGAGAAATAAATTTATCAGGTAAGCATAAATTATGTTTTCTCTTGTTAAGTGTATCCAGTCCACGGATCATCCATTACTTGTGGAATACCAATACCAAAGCTAAAGTACACGGATGATGGGAGGGACAAGGCAGGAACTTAAACGGAAGGAACCACTGCCTGTAGAACCTTTCTCCCAAAAACAGCCTCCGAAGAAGCAAAAGTGTCAAATTTGTAAAAATTTTGAAAAGATGTGAAGCGAAGTCCAAGTCGCAGCCTTGCAAATCTGTTCAACAGAGGCCTCATTTTTAAAGGCCCAGGTGGAAGCCACAGCTCTAGTAGAATGAGTTGTAATCCTTTCAGGGAGCTGCTGTCCAGCAGTCTCATAGGCTAAGCGTATTATGCTCCGAAGCCAAAAGGAGAGAGAGGTTGTCGAAGCTTTTTGACCTCTCCTCTGTCCAGAGTAAACGACAAACAGGGCAGATGTTTGACGAAAATCTTTAGTAGCCTGTAAGTAAAACAAGGCACGGACTACGTCCAGATTATGCAAAAGACGTTCCATCTTTGAAGAAGGATTAGGACACAATGATGGAACAACAATCTCTTGATTGATATTCCTGTTAGAAACCACCTTAGGTAAAAACCCAGGTTTGGTACGCAGAACTACCTTGTCTGAATGAAAAATCAGATAAGGAGAATCACAATGTAAGGCAGATAACTCAGAGACTCTTCGAGCCGAGGAAATAGCCATCAAAAACAGAACTTTCCAAGATAAAAGTTTAATATCAATGGAATGAAGGGGTTCAAACGGAACTCCCTGAAGAACTTTAAGAACCAAGTTTAAGCTCCACGGGGAGCAATAGTTTTAAACACAGGCTTAATCCTAACCAAAGCCTGACAAAATGCCTGGACATCTGGAACTTCTGCAGGACGCTTGTGCAAAAGAATAGACAGAGCAGAGATCTGTCCTTTTAAAGAACTAGCTGATAAGCCTTTGTCCAAACCATCTTGGAGAAAGGACAATATCCTAGGAATCCTAACCTTACTCCATGAGTAACTCTTGGATTCACACCAATAAAGATATTTACGCCATATCTTATGGTAGATTTTCCTGGTGACAGGCTTCCGAGCCTGTATTAAGGTATTAATGACTGACTCGGAGAAGCCACACCTTGATAGAATCAAGCGTTCAATCTCCATGCAGTCAGTCTCAGAGAAATTAGATTTGGATGATTGAAAGGACCTTGTATTAGAAGGTCCTGCCTCAGAGGCAGAGTCCATGGTGGAAGAGATGATATGTCCACTAGGTCTGCATACCAGGTCCTGCGTGGCTACGCAGGCGCTATCATAATCACCGATGCTCTCTCCTGTTTGATTTTGGCAATCAGTCGAGGGAGCAGAGGAAACGGTGGAAACACATAGGCCAGGTTGAAGAACCAAGGAGCTACTAGAGCATCTATCAGCGTTGCTCCCGGGTCCCTGGACCTGGATCAGTAACAAGGAAGCTTGGCGTTCTGGCGAGACGCCATGAGATCCAGTTCTGGTTTGCCCCAACGATGGACCAGTTGAGCAAACACCTCCGGATGGAGTTCCCACTCCCCCGGATGAAAAGTCTGACAAATTAGAAAATCCACCTCCCAGTTCTCTACGCCTGGGATGTGGATTGCTGACAGGTGGCAAGAGTGAGACTCTGCCCAGTGAATTATCTTTGAGACTTCTAACATCGCTAGGGAACTCCTGGTTCCCCCTTGATGGTTGATGTAAGCCACAGTCGTGATGTTGTCCGACTGAAATCTGATGAACCTCAGTGTTGCTAACTGAGGCCAAGCTAGAAGAGCATTGAATAAAGCTCTTAACTCCAGAATATTTATTGGGAGGAGTTTCTCCTCCTGAGTCCACGATCCCTGAGCCTTCAGGGAGTTCCAGACTGCGCCCCAACCTAGAAGGCTGGCATCTTTTGTTACAATCGTCCAATCTGGCCTGCGAAAGGTCATACCCTTGGACAGATGGACCCAAGAAAGCCACCACAGAAGAGAATCTCTGGTCTCTTGATCCAGATTTAGTAGAGGGGACAAATCTGAGTAATCCCCATTCCACTGACTTAGCATGCATAATTGCAGCGGTCTGAGATGCAGGCGCGCAAATGGCACTATGTCCATTGCCCCTACCATTAAGCCGATTACTTCCATGCACTGAGCCACTAACGGGCGTGGAATGGAATGAATGACACGGCAAGCATTTAGAAGTTTTGATAACCTGGACTCCGTCAGGTAAATTTTCATCTCTACAGAATCTATAAGAGTCCCTAGGAAGGAGACTCTTGTGAGTGGTGATAGAGAACTCTTTTCCATGTTCACTTTCCACCCATGCGACCTCAGAAATGCCAGAACTATTTCTGTATGAGACTTGGCAATTTGAAAGCTTGACGCCTGTATCAGGATGTCGTCTAGATACGGAGCCACCGCTATGCCTTGCGGTCTTAGAACCACCAGAAGTGAGCCCAGAACCTTTGTAAAAATTCTCGGGGCAGTGGCCAACCCGAAGGGAAGAGCTACAAATTGGTAATGCCTGTCTAGAAAGGCAAACCTTAGGAACCGATGATGATCTTTGCGAATCGGTATGTGAAGGTAGGCATCCTTTAAGTCCACTGTGGTCATGTACTGAGCCTCTTGGATCATGGGTAGGATGGTCCAAATAGTTTCCATTTTGAATGATGGAACTCTGAGGAATTTGTTTAAGATCTTTAGATCCAAGATTGGTCTGAAGGTTCCCTCTTTCTTGGGAACCACAAACAGATTTGAATAAAATCCTTGTCCTTGTTCCGTCCGCGGAACTGGATGGATCACTCCCATTACTAGGAGGTCTTGCACACAGCTTAGGAATGCCTCTTTCTTTATCTGGTTTGCTGATAACCTTGAAAGATGTAATCTCCCTTATGGAGGAGAAGCTTTGAAGTCCAGAAGATATCCCTGAGATATGATCTCCAACGCCCAGGTATCCTGAACATCTCTTGCCCACGCCTGGGCGAAGAGAGAAAGTCTGCCCCCCACTAGATCCGTTTCCGGATAGGGGGCCGTTCCTTCATGCTGTCTTGGGGGCAGCAGCAGGCTTTCTGGCCTGCTTGCCCTTGTTCCAGGACTGGTTAGGTTTCCAGGCCTGTCTGGAATGAGCAACAGTTCCCTCTTGTTTTGAAGCGGAGGAAGTTGATGCTGCTCCTGCCTTGAAATTTCGAAAAGGCACGAAAATTAGACTGTTTGGCCTTTGATTTGGCCCTGTCCTGAGGAAGGGTATGACCCTTGCCTCCAGTAATGTCAGCAATAATTTCCATCAAGCCAGGCCCGAATAAGGTCTGCCCCTTGAAAGGAATGTTGAGTAATTTAGACTTTGAAGTCACGTCAGCTGACCAGGATTTAAGCCATAGCGCCCTACGCGCCTGGATGGCGAATCCGGAATTCTTAGCCGTTAGTTTAGTCAAATGAACAATGGCATCAGAAACAAATGAGTTAGCTAGCTTAAGCGTTCTAAGCATGTCAATAATTTCATTCAGTGGAGCTGTCTGGATGGCCTCTTCCAGGGCCTCAAATCAGAATGCTGCCGCAGCAGTGACAGGCGCAATGCATGCAAGGGGCTGTAAAATAAAACCTTGTTGAATAAACATTTTCTTAAGGTAACCCTCCAATTTTTTATCCATTGGATCTGAAAAAGCACAACTGTCCTCAACCGGGATAGTGGTACGCTTTGCTAAAGTAGAAACTGCTCCCTCCACCTTAGGGACCGTCTGCCATAAGTCCCGTGTAGTGGCGTCTATTGGAAACATTTTTCTAAATATAGGAGGTGGGGAAAAGGGCACACCGGGTCTATCCCACTACTTGCTAATAATTTCTGTAAGCCTTTTAGGTATAGGAAAAACGTCAGTACACACCGGCACCGCATAGTATCTATCCAGCCTACACAATTTCTCTGGAATTGCAACTGTGTTACAGTCATTCAGAGCAGCTAATACCTCCCCAAGCAATACACGGAGGTTCTCAAGCTTAAATTTAAAATTAGAAATCTCTGAATCAGGTTTCCCCGAGTCAGAGATGTCACCCACAGACTGAAGCTCTCCGTCCTCATGTTCTGCATACTGTGACGCAGTATCAGACATGGCTCTAACAGCATTTGCGCGCTCTGTATCTCTCCTAACCCCAGAGCTATCGCGCTTGCCTCTTAATTCAGGCAATCTAGATAATACCTCTGACAGGGTATTATTCATGATTGCAGCCATGTCCTGCAAGGTAATCGCTATGGGCGTCCCTGATGTAATTGGCGCCATATTAGCGTGCATCCCCTGAGCGGGAGGCGAAGGGTCTGACACGTGGGAAGAGTTAGTCGGCATAACTTCCCCCTCGACAGAACCCTCTGGTGATAATTCTTTTATAGATAAAGACTGATCTTTACTGTTTAAGGTGAAATCAATACATTTAGTACACATTCTCCTATGGGGCTCCACCATGGCTTTCAAACATAATGAACAAGTAGGTTCCTCTGTGTCAGACATGTTTAAACAGACTAGCAGTGAGACTAGCAAGCTTGGAAAACACTTTAAAACAAGTTTAAAAGCAATATAAAACACGTTACTGCACCTTTAAGAAACACAAATTTTCCCAAATTTTGAAATAAAAGTGAAAAAATGCAGTTACACTAACGAAATTTTTACAGTGTATGTAATAAGTGAGCAGAGCATTGCACCCACTTGCAAATGGATGATTAACCCCTTAATACCAAAAACGGAATAACAAATGACAAAAACGTTTTTTAAACAGTCACAACAACTGCCACAGCTCTACTGTGGCTTTTTACCTCCCTCAATACGACTTTTGAAGCCTTTTGAGCCCTTCAGAGAAGTCCTGGATCATGCAGGAAGAAGCTGGATGTCTGTGTCTGTAATTTTTGCTGTGCAAAAAAACGCCAAAATAGGCCCCTCCCACTCATATTACAACAGTGGGAAGCCTCAGGGAACTGTTTCTAGGCAAAATTCAAGCCAGCCATGTGGAAAAAACTAGGCCCCAATAAGTTTTATCACCAAACATATGTAAAAACATAATTTATGCTTACCTGATAAATTCCTTTCTTCTGTTGTGTGATCAGTCCACGGGTCATCATTACTTCTGGGATATAACTCCTCCCCAACAGGAAATGCAAGAGGATTCACCCAGCAGAGCTGCATATAGCTCCTCCCCTCTACGTCACTCCCAGTCATTCGACCAAGAATCAACGAGAAAGGAGAAACCAAGGGTGAAGTGGTGACTGGAGTATAATTTAAAAGATATTTACCTGCCTTAAAACAGGGCGGGCCGTGGACTGATCACACAACAGAAGAAAGGAATTTATCAGGTAAGCATAAATTATGTTTTCTTCTGTTATGTGTGATCAGTCCACGGGTCATCATTACTTCTGGGATACCAATACCAAAGCAAAAGTACACGGATGACGGGAGGGATAGGCAGGCTCATTATACAGAAGGAACCACTGCCTGAAGAACCTTTCTCCCAAAAATAGCCTCCGAAGAAGCAAAAGTGTCAAATTTGGAAAATTTGGAAAAAGTATGAAGCGAAGACCAAGTTGCAGCCTTGCAAATCTGTTCAACAGAGGCCTCATTCTCAAAGGCCCAAGTGGAAGCCACAGCTCTAGTAGAATGAGCTGTAATTCTTTCAGGAGGCTGCTGTCCAGCAGTCTCATAGGCTAAACGAATTATGCTACGAAGCCAGAAGGAGAGAGAGGTAGCCGAAGCCTTATGACCTCTCCTCTGACCAGAGTACACGACAAACAGGGAAGACGTTTGTCGAAAATCCTTAGTTGCCTGCAAGTAGAACTTGAGGGCACGAACTACATCCAGATTGTGTAGAAGACGTTCCTTCTTTGAAGAAGGATTTGGACACAAGGATGGAACAACAATCTCTTGATTGATATTCCTGTTAGTGACTACCTTAGGTAAGAACCCAGGTTTAGTACGCAGAACTACCTTGTCTGAGTGAAAAATCAGATAAGGAGAATCACAATGTAAGGCTGATAACTCAGAGACTCTTCGAGCCGAGGAAATAGCCATTAAAAACAGAACTTTCCAAGATAACAATTTTATATCAATGGAATGAAGGGGTTCAAACGGAACACCCTGTAAAACGTTAAGAACTAAGTTTAAACTCCATGGCGGAGCAACAGTTTTAAACACAGGCTTGATCCTAGCTAAAGCCTGACAAAAGGCCTGGACGTCTGGATTTTCTGACAGACGCCTGTGTAACAAGATGGACAGAGCTGAGATCTGTCCCTTTAATGAGCTAGCCGATAAACCCTTTTCTAAACCTTCTTGTAGAAAGGACAATATCCTAGGAATCCTAACCTTACTCCAGGAGTAACCTTTGGATTCGCACCAGTATAGGTATTTACGCCATATCTTATGGTAAATCCTTCTGGTAACAGGCTTCCTAGCCTGTATCAGGGTATCAATAACCGACTCAGAAAAACCACGTTTTGATAAAATCAAGCGTTCACTTTCCAAGCAGTCAGCTTCAGAGAAGTTAGATTTTGATGTTTGAATGGACCCTGTATCAGAAGGTCCTGTCTTAGAGGTAGAGACCAAGGCGGACAGGATGACATGTCCACTAGATCTGCATACCAAGTCCTGCGTGGCCATGCAGGCGCTATTAGAATCACTGATGCTCTCTCCTGTTTGATTTTGGCAATCAATCGAGGAAGCAGCGGGAAGGGTGGAAACACATAAGCCATCCCGAAGTTCCAAGGTGCTGTCAAGGCATCTATCAGAACCGCTCCCGGATCCCTGGATCTGGACCCGTAGCGAGGAAGTTTGGCGTTCTGGCGAGACGCCATGAGATCTATCTCTGGTTTGCCCCAACGTCGAAGTATTTGGGCAAAGACCTCCGGATGAAGTTCCCACTCCCCCGGATGAAAAGTCTGGCGACTCAAGAAATCCGCCTCCCAGTTCTCCACTCCCGGGATGTGGATTGCTGACAGGTGGCAAGAGTGAGACTCTGCCCAGCGAATTATCTTTGATACTTCCATCATTGCTAGGGAGCTTCTTGTCCCTCCTTGATGGTTGATGTAAGCTACAGTCGTGATGTTGTCCGACTGAAACCTGATGAACCCCCGAGTTTTTAACTGGGGCCAAGCCAGAAGGGCATGGAGAACTGCTCTTAATTCCAGAATGTTTATTGGCAGGAGACTTTCCTCCTGATTCCATTGTCCCTGAGCCTTCAGAGAATTCCAGACAGCGCCCCAACCTAGTAGGCTGGCGTCTGTTGTTACAATTGTCCAGTCCGGCCTGCTGAATGGCATCCCCCTGGACAGATGTGGCCGAGAAAGCCACCATAGAAGAGAGTTTCTGGTCTCTTGATCCAGATTCAGAGTAGGGGACAAGTCTGAGTAATCCCCATTCCACTGACTCAGCATGCACAATTGCAGCGGTCTGAGATGTAGACGTGCAAAGGGTACTATGTCCATTGCTGCTACCATTAAGCCGATCACCTCCATGCATTGAGCTACTGACGGGAGTTGAATGGAATGAAGGACACGGCATGCATTTAGAAGCTTTGTTAATCTGTCTTCTGTCAGATAAGTCTTCATTTCTACAGAATCTATAAGAGTCCCCAAGAATGGAACTCTTGTGAGAGGAAAAAGAGAACTCTTCTTTTCGTTCACTTTCCATCCATGCGACCTTAGAAATGCCAGAACTAACTCTGTATGAGACTTGGCAGTTTGAAAGCTTGAAGCTTGTATCAGAATGTCGTCTAGGTACGGAGCTACCGAAATTCCTCGCGGTCTTAGTACCGCCAGAAGGGCACCCAGAACCTTTGTGAAGATTCTTGGAGCCGTAGCCAATCCGAATGGAAGAGCTACAAACTGGTAATGCCTGTCTAAGAAGGCAAACCTTAGATACCGGTAATGATCTTTGTGAATCGGTATGTGAAGGTAAGCATCCTTTAAATCCACTGTGGTCATGTACTGACCCTTTTGGATCATGGGTAAGATTGTCCGAATAGTTTCCATTTTGAACGATGGAACTCTTAGGAATTTGTTTAGGATCTTTAAATCCAAGATCGGCCTGAAAGTTCCCTCTTTTTTGGGAACCACAAACAGGTTTGAGTAAAACCCTTGTCCTTGTTCCGACCGCGGAACCGGATGGATCACTCCCATTAATAACAGATCTTGTACACAGCGTAGAAACGCTTCTTTCTTTATCTGGTTTGTTGGCAACCTTGACAGATGAAATCTCCCTCTTGGGGGAGAGAATTTGAAGTCTAGAAGGTATCCCTGAGATATGATCTCTAGCGCCCAGGGATCCTGAACATCTCTTGCCCAAGCCTGGGCGAAGAGAGAGAGTCTGCCCCCCACTAGATCCGGTCCCGGATCGGGGGCCCTCGGTTCATGCTGTCTTTGGGGCAGCAGCAGGTTTCCTGGCCTGCTTGCCCTTGTTCCAGGACTGGTTAGGTTTCCAGCCTTGTCTGTAACGAGCAACAGCTCCTTCCTGTTTTGGTGCAGTGGAAGTTGATGCTGCTCCTGCTTTGAAATTCCGAAAGGGACGAAAATTAGACTGTCTAGCCTTAGCTTTGGCTTTGTCTTGAGGCAGGGCGTGGCCCTTACCTCCTGTAATGTCAGCGATAATTTCTTTCAAACCGGGCCCAAATAAAGTTTGCCCCTTGAAAGGTATATTAAGTAATTTGGACTTAGAAGTTACATCAGCTGACCAGGATTTTAGCCACAGCGCCCTACGTGCCTGAATGGCGAATCCTGAGTTCTTAGCCGTAAGTTTGGTTAAATGTACTACGGCCTCCGAAATGAATGAATTAGCTAGTTTAAGGACTCTAAGCCTGTCCGTAATGTCGTCCAGCGTAGCTGAACTAAGGTTCTCTTCCAGAGACTCAATCCAAAATGCTGCCGCAGCCGTAATCGGCGCGATGCATGCAAGGGGTTGCAATATAAAACCTTGTTGAACAAACATTTTCTTAAGGTAACCCTCTAATTTTTTATCCATTGGATCTGAAAAAGCACAGCTATCCTCCACCGGGATAGTGGTACGCTTAGCTAAAGTAGAAACTGCTCCCTCCACCTTAGGGACCGTTTGCCATAAGTCCCGTGTGGTGGCGTCTATTGGAAACATCTTTCTAAATATTGGAGGGGGTGAGAACGGCACACCGGGTCTATCCCACTCCTTAGTAACAATTTCAGTTAGTCTCTTAGGTATAGGAAAAACGTCAGTACTCGCCGGTACCGCAAAGTATTTATCCAACCTACACAATTTTTCTGGTATTGCAACAGTGTTACAATCATTAAGAGCCGCTAAAACCTCCCCTAGTAATACACGGAGGTTCTCCAATTTAAATTTAAAATTTGAAATATCTGAATCCAATCTGTTTGGATCAGAACCATCACCCACAGAATGAAGCTCTCCGTCCTCATGTTCTGCAAGCTGTGACGCAGTATCAGACATGGCCCTGGTATTATCAGCGCACTCTGTTCTCACCCCAGAGTGATCACGCTTGCCTCTTAGTTCTGGTAATTTAGCCAAAACTTCAGTCATAACAGTAGCCATATCTTGTAATGTTATCTGTAATGGCCGCCCAGATGTACTAGGCGCCATAATATCACGCACCTCCCGGGCGGGAGATGCAGGTACTGACACGTGAGGCGAGTTAGTCGGCATAACTCTCCCCTCGCTGTTTGGTGAAATTTGTTCAATTTGTACAGATTGGCTTTTATTTAAAGTAGCATCAATACAGTTAGTACATAAATTTCTATTGGGCTCCACCTTGGCATTGGAACAAATGACACAGATATCTTCCTCTGAATCAGACATGTTTAACACACTAGCAATAAACTTGCAACTTGGTTACAATCTTATTTAACAAAAACGTACTGTGCCTCAAAGAGCACTAAACGATTAAAGGACAGTTGAAATAATGAACTGAAAGACAGTTATAGCATCAATCCTTAAAAACAACACAACTTTTATCAAAGGTTTGTTCCCATTAGTAAAGTAACAATAATTAAATTTGAAACATAAAAATTACAGAGCAACGTTTTTTAATCACAGTCAATATATAAGTCTCACAGCTCTGCTGAGAGAATCTACCTCCCTCCAAAGAAGTTTGAAGACCCCTGAGATCTGTTAGAGATGAACCGGATCATGCAGGAAATACAAGAGTAACTGACTGGAATTTTTTGATGCGTAGCAAAGAGCGCCAAAAACGGCCCCTCCCCCTCACACACAGCAGTGAGAGAGAAACGAAACTGTCACAATTAAAACAAGCAACTGCCAAGTGGAAAAATAATGCCCAAATATTTATTCACTCAGTACCTCAGAAAATGCAAACGATTCTACATTCCAGCAAAAACGTTTAACATAATAAATACCTATTAAAAGGTTTAATGTACTTTTAACAGAGTAATTCCGGTGAAATACCATCCCCAGAATACTGAAGTGTAGAGTATACATACATGTCATTATAACGGTATGGCAGGATTTTCTCATCAATTCCATTCAGAAAATAAAAACTGCTACATACCTCAATGCAGATTCATCTGCCCGCTGTCCCCTGATCTGAAGCTTTTACCTCCCTCAGATGGCCGAGAAACAGCAATATGATCTTAACTACTCCGGTTAAAATCATAGTAAAAACTCTGGTAGATTCTTCTTCAAACTCTGCCAGAGAGGCAATAACACGCTCCGGTGCTATTGTAAAATAACAAACTTTTGATTGAAGTTATAAAAACTAAGTATAATCACCATAGTCCTCTCACACATCCTATCTAGTTGCTGGGTGCAAGAGAATGACTGGGAGTGACGTAGAGGGGAGGAGCTATATGCAGCTCTGCTGGGTGAATCCTCTTGCATTTCCTGTTGGGGAGGAGTTATATCCCAGAAGTAATGATGACCCGTGGACTGATCACACATAACAGAAGAAAAACGATTAAACATGCCAGCAAACGTTTTAAAATACACTTTTATAAGAGTATGTATCTCTATTAATAAGCCTGATACCAGTCGCTATCACTGCATTTAAGGCTTTACTTACATTACTTCGGTATCAGCAGCATTTTCTAGCAAATTCCATCCCTAGAAAAATATTTTAACTGCACATACCTTATTACAGGAAAACCTGCACGCTATTCCCCCTCTGAAGTTACCTCACTCCTCAGAATATGTGAGAACAGCAAAGGATCTTAGTTACTTCTGCTAAGATCATAAAAAACGCAGGCAGATTCTTCTTCTAAATACTGCCTGAGATAAACAGTACACTCCGGTACCATTTAAAAATAAACTTTTGATTGAAGAAATAAACTAAGTATAAAACACCACAGTCCTCTTACGACCTCCATCTTAGTTGAGAGTTGCAAGAGAATGACTGGATATGGCAGTGAGGGGAGGAGCTATATAGCAGCTCTGCTGTGGGTGATCCTCTTGCAACTTCCTGTTGGGAAGGAGAATATCCCACAAGTAATGGATGATCCGTGGACTGGATACACTTAACAAGAGAAATTGGGTTTAGTGTCCCTTTAAACAAAACAAATACCGAATAAAGCAGCAAACAAATATTCTGAAGAAAAAAAAAATCGGAATATTCGTTACGAATGATTAGCCTGAAACTAGTTATTCGCTGCTGCACAAGTCTATTAAAAAAGACTACATGCAATAAACCTTTTCTCACACATTTACTTCCCCCATCTTTTACCATACATGGATGCAGCAATCCAAGCCCTGCATTTGGCCGGATGCAGTTCTTGCATGAGCAGTCGTGTGCACGGACATCACACATGACGTAGCATCACTTGTTTCCTGTCCAAAACAGTGCACTGTTTTAGAACCCAGAGCAGAAATGGGCCCTGAGCATGCATTTGAGTACTATACATAGTTCAGCATTTTCCCCCCAAACAAATATATTCAGTCAATGTCTGTCTCTCCTCATCCTATTTATGCTTGAATTTGGCTTTCAATAGGGGATGCTTTATATGTAGCGGGCAAGGCTACGATCGAGCCAATGAGATGCTATTTGCACATGGGCATGTACCCACGATGTGTGCACCTATGAAAACAGCAGTGTTATCGCTGTCTAGTTTGTTCACAATGTTTTATGGCAATTTAACTTTTAGGCTTAAGAGCACAAACATAAGTAGTGAAAATATATTGCAAAATAATTTTACTATGCATTAACTATAAATTATTGTATTATAAAAATCTCAAAGCATTTACTGTCCATTTAAATTACAGTAAAATTAGGCAAAAACATTTTTTTATTATACTTAAAATATAATAGGGAATAAAAAAAATTACCCTTTAAATAATATACTTTAAATGTTGAGGTTCTAATAGGACAACATATAACTCCACACACAAACTACTAAAGCAAAGAAATTACATGCGCAATAAGGAATCCACTTTCCTAGTCCGTAACTTTAAAATTGTACGTGTAGCATTGGACTAATTTATAACACACATTCTGCTTGGCACTCAGAAGTAGTATATATTCACACCTTTATTACAAACAGACACATTAATACATGTCTTTACACTATGTTACCCTATAAAGCTTTTGTTATGGTCACTATATTCACGTAAATGCTTCTGTAACCTTTTGAATTGTAGGGATATAAATCATAATAACAAGGCACTCAGCATGATTAAGTGCAATAAAACATTTTGCAGATATGGATGTAACTTTGAACATTGAAAACAAAAACCATTTGAAATGGTTCCTTTCAAATTCGTGTTCTATTTTCTTATTAATACAATGTACAATTCAGTTATATACTTAATGCACTTCTACTGTCTATTGTTAAAGGTGAATGATTTAATAATGGCATTGCACCTTAAAAGCATTAATCTATTGCTTTAACCTGACAGTTATGTGTTTGTAATTTCCCACAGTGAATTATTTAAATCTGAGAAATTAAGAAAACACAAAATGAAAAACATGCTATTTGAATTCTTCCATTTTCACACACACAAAAAAAAAATCAACTCTTATTATTTATAAATGTATTATTGGGGCATTTAAATAGAATTAACACTATTTTAATGGTTATGTTACTGCTAAACCAAATGGCTTTTATAAAGAAGCCGCAATAACTGAGAATATTTTTTAAATATCCCTTTTTGCCTACCAGACTGCTCCGAGCTTGGAAAGCCGCTACAGGCCACAGTCTAAAGAAATCTCATTGTGAGCTCAAATGCGTCAATCAAATAACCTGGTACAGAAGGGACACGGAAAACTATTTTCTTTGTTAAATTAAAAAACCGGCAAACCGTTCTCTATGACCGATGTCTTTAAAGGGACACTAAACCCAATTTTTTTCTTTCATGATTCAGATAGAGCATGCCATTTTAAGCAACTTTCTAATTTACTCCTATTATCAAATGTTCTTCGTTCTCTTGCTATCTTTATTTAAAAAGCAGGCATAGGAGCCGGCCCATTTTTGGTTGAGAACCTGGGCTATGCTTGCTTATTGGAGGGTAAATGAAAGCATCAAATAAGCAAGCACTATCCATGGTGCTGAACCTAAAATGGGCTGGCTGCTAAGATTTACATTTCTGCTTTTAAAATAAAGATAGCAAGAGAACAAAGAAAAACTGATAATAGGAATAAATTAGAAAGTTGCTTAAAATTCCATGCTCTATTTGAATCATGAAAGAAAAAAATTGGGTTCAGTGTCCCTTTAAACAACTAATCCTAATGAAAAGAACATTTTCTATCAGGTTTTTGGACAGCTGTTCCAGTCTACCAATATTACTATGGGACTTCTCTCCATCATTAAGAGTTGTGCACAAACGTGACTTTCCAGATAGTGAGTTTTAATATTAGTTTGAACGGTGTTCAGCCTAACTGAAGTCCTTTCATTTTCATGGAAGTGAATTTTGCCTTTATATCCTGGTTTTTAATTGCTGGCGTGCATTGAAGCACTTGGGCCTACCTGGGTATGCTTTTTCATCAAAGCAGATCTGAAAGTGGAAGTAAACTGTAAAGTTTTTTTTTTAAATGGCCTGCTCTATCTGAATCATGAACATTTAAATGTTGACTTAACTGTCCCTTTAAAAATGGTGTTAAATTGTCAAACTGAATAATAAAGAAATTTGTTACAATACCGTCCATTACGTAAAAGTAAGAGATATAGAATTATTAAATAATAAAATTAGAAAATCTAGGCAAGTATTCCTGCGTGCTTACCCCCAGAATGACTCTGCATAGAAAGTTACAAATGCACCAGGGAATTCTGGGTAAGATATGCAAATTAGATATTTAATATCTCACAGTTTTTGCTTCCAAGAAAAAACATCACTTATATCAGGGCAGCTTTTACACAAGGAGTTTCAACCCTAAAGCATCACTGAGTTAAGTTTGACTTTGAATTAAACCCAAAAAGTCCTGATGTTATCAGTAATAATAGAGGGAGATAATAGATAGGAAGTGAGAGAATGAAAGGATGAAATATGACACAGAGATTAAATCACTCTTACCAGAGTCCGGCACAGAGGTTTCCTTTTTTGGTGTACTTGGCGCACTTGCTGAACCACTAGGTTTCTTCCGAATCATTGACATGAGAGACCTTAGAATAAAAAGAAATAAAACTTTTTTTTTCGGAGAAAGAATCTATGACCACAAATGTTTCTCTGTAGAAATGATCTCATGATAGTCATATGAATAGTCATTATACCTGTACTAAAATGAACACATGGGCATGTTTTTAGGTAGATACCTATAGTAAATCCTTCATTCTGAAAGGTAAAGAAATATAAAGATGTCATTGGGCAGGATATTATTCTAGAAATACCAGTCCTACTAATCTAGACTCCGCTGAATAAAAACAATAGCGTAGATGAGAGGATGTGGTGACCTTCTAGGTGGGTTTTTCTTAAAACAAGTGGATTCCAAACGGTGTTCTTTGGAAACCTTCTGTTCTTTGAGTTTACAGGGGCCACAAGATTTCTCTCCATGGATGTCAGCTACTGAAGCAGTAGCTGTGTAGGCTTGGGTAGCAGTTTTATGTTGTTGGGGATCGTTTGTATGGCTTTGTGGAGAAGTTATGTAGCCGCAGCTTTAAAAGATCCAGCAGGCGGAACCTTGGCAGCTGCTTATGGGTCCATGAGTTCCACTAACACATTTAAAGGGACAGTATACTGTAAAATTGTTTCTCCCTTAATGTGTTTCAATGACTTTTTTTTTTTACCAACTGGAGAGTATAACATGTATGAAAATTTGCTTTTTAAGGTTTATTTGTGTATATTAAATAGCTGAAGCCACAACCTTATAAAATGGGTTGAGCTTGTAGGTATAATCAGATCTCATTACTTTATCACATTGTATACATATATATGCTTCTTTATCTTAGATCTATCCATAAACCAAAGACCAATACTTGGAGAGCACAATAGAAAATTAACATTTTATTACCATATCTCTTCTATACCCCACTGGGAGTTTAATTCATTCTGCTGGCTGTGTTTACACAGCTTATCTATAGCTTGGAACTAAGGCCAGAAACTTTCAGAATAGGTGGGGCTACCACAGGCTAAATCAACTATTTAAAATGCCAATATAAGGGTAAAGGAAATACTAGTAAACAGTATAATACATTCCAGCAGGTTAAGTGGATCATTGGGAATGTTGAAAATAATAAGCAATATCTGTCTTTGTTTTTGCAGTGCCTTGTGAGATCTGAATGGGTTAATTTTTATGCGGGCATTATTAGTCAGGAAAGGCCAGTCTTGTTTAATGGGGCTATGTTTAATGGTAGCTAGTTCTGAGTGTGTGTCTGGTTTTTTTTTCTAACTCTAATCTTTTTCTATCCTTGTTTACATTCTTGCATACCAGCTAGTATCAGTGAACACTTAAGTTATTTAGTATCTTGATAGGCCAAATATATGTATGCATACCATAAATTAAATAAGCTTGCAGAATGATATACTTTTTACACAACTCTCTTTGTAAACATAAGGAATGTCTCAGAAAAGCAGACACTAGTTCATCTCTGACCTTTGCCCTTTTTTTTAAATATGGTCAGACACCGTAAAACCTACAATTCTGATGAATAGAACTAGCGACTAAAATTGTGTAGAACTGTTTTTTACTTATGTTATAACCATATTTGGTAAAACCATTGCATTTTGTTAGTTAGCCAGTCATGAACTGTATTAGCCTAGATATGGAGATCAGGAATGCCCTGTCACCTGTGTATAAATACCTGGGATGGGGACTGACCGCCCCAGAGGAAACCTTGTATTCTTTCTCTCCTCACTGCAGTGTGTGTGTTTTCAATAAACGAACCCTCTTTAACCTGTCGTGGTCTGAAGTTATTCAGTCCAGGGTGAATATCACCAACAGGAACAAATTAAAGGGGATAAATGTTTTGAGTAAACTGTCCCTTTAAGGATCTCTTTGCCCATGTTCTAACCATTAAAATATGCCACGTTTGTATGTGTCTCTTTACCTAACATTCCCTGATCTAGATTCACTGTTAATTTACATAGATAAACTAGTTTATTTTCAAACGCATTTCAGTTTTACTTGAATGACAACATATTCTAAATCACAAGAGCCCAAAACTTATTTCAATAGAGGACCAGGTCATAGATTGGCCACATTATTTGATTTAATCTTCAATGGACATTAAACAACTCTTGCTTTTGTGTAAAATTATGCTTATCCCACGCTCCCTATAGAGGCAAAAAGTACATTCTGTAACATGCAGAAAATCAAAAAAGGCTTTGCTTTTTGGCCTTCCTATGAAGCGTGGGACAAAGCACAATTTATACACAAAAGAGAAGTTTAATGTCTATTTAAAGCAATATGAAACAGTACTCCTTTAATAAAAACAAATAAACTCAAACTAAAATAAATAAAAAAAAACAACAACAAACCATCAGGCAACTTACTGCTTTCTTGCAAAATGAGCACTGTCTGCAGCTAGATAAGAGAGCTTCTATTGTCACATGATTTTGCAGCAAAAGTCCTCTACTGAGCATGGGCAATAAACTAACTACAGCTAGAGCTGATGTCCCCTAGCACCCACATCAAAGGAAAAGCTGCCACTTTGCATTCATGTAGACACCACAGCCCCCTTGTGTGTGACAGGAAGTAATGGATCCTTCTCAAATAAAGTACAAAAAAGAAAGCAATTTTTTTTAAAATGGTAAATAAAACATATTACAATGATTTCTATTGAGTATAACCAACTGCTTTGTGTTTTTCCTATTACAAGAAATACACTGTTGTATATCCATTTAAGAAAGTCGTTTATATCTTGTTAAAAGGTAAATATTTTATGCACATATTAATATTTTATATTAAATAAACAGATGCATATGTGCAACATTGAATTTGTAAAACATTGGATACAAATAATGGTAAGAAACTGTTATAAAAACATGACAAGAATATTTTTTAACTTTCATTTAAAGGACCACTAAATACAGTAGGTAATAATAATAAAAATACAATGCAAAAGCAGTAATTTTACATTTCAAATGAGTAGTAGACTTTTTTCTAACAATTTCTGTCAATCCGTATCATGTGACAGCCATCGGCCAATCACAAACAGTTCCTTGAAAAATCTACAATCAATTAGCAAAACGTATGTCGGAGTTAATCTGTTTAAAGGCATTGGCTTTGTATTCAGTGTGCGAAATATACGGTTCTATCTGTGAGGACTTTTTTTTACACCAAAGTGTTATAAGCTGCAAGCTACTGCAAACCCTTTGTGACCCATTGTCTAATTTGTTTTTAAATAAATATATGTATGTCTTGGAAGCTGTATTCGGCAGGTTTTATACTAGAGCTAGTTTAAGCTCCTTATCATAGATGTCCTTTCTTTCTTCTTTTTGGGGCATTCTTCTATGGATCATTTGCAATATTTGGGGCATTCTTCTGTGGATCATTTGCAATATTTGGGGCATTCTTCTGTGGATCATTTGCAACTGCCCTTTTAACTAATACAGAGGACTCTTTTGACTTGATGTTATCTCATGGTCTATATGGTATTTTTTGTATTTTAGATTAACATTTTTATTATATGCAAAATGTATAATTGTATACACAGTGAATTTTTGCACATGCTCAGTAGGAGCTGGTGCCTCAGAAAGTGAGAATCTAACAAGATTGAGGATATTTAAATAATGAAAGTGAATTGGAAAGTTGTTTAATAGTGCGTGCTCTATCTGAATCATACAAGTTGAATTTTGACTACATTTTCCCTTAAAAACATAATTTATGCTTACCAGATACATTCCTTTCCTTCTGGATAGAGAGAGTTCATGGCTTCATTACTTACTGATGGGAAATACAACACTTGGCCACTAGGGGGAGGCAAAGACACCCAAGCCAAAGGCTTAAATAGTCCTCCCACTTCCTCACTACTCAGTCATTCTGTCGAGGGAGCAAGAAAAAGTAGGAGAAACATTAGGGTATAAATGGTGCCAGAAGAATAAAACAAGAAGAATAAAACAAATAATAGGGGACCACCCATAGATAAGAAAAAATGTGCGGGGTCGTGGACTCTTCCTATCCAGAAGGAAAGGAATTTATCTGTTAAGCATAAATTATGTTTTCCTTCCTAAGATAGGGAGAGACCACAGCTTCATTCCTTACTGTTGGGAAAACTATACCCAAGCTCCAGAGGACACTGAATAAATAACGGGAGGGAGCAAAAAGGAAGAGGCAGACCCTATTCTGAGGGAACCACAGCCTGCAAAACTTTTTTTCCCGAAAGCTGCTTCAGCCGAAGCAAAAACATCAAACTTGTAAAAATTTTAAAAAGTATGTGGGGACCAGGTAGCCACCTTACAAATCTGATCCATAGAGGCCTCGTTCTTAAAGGCCCAGGAGGAAGATGTCTCGCTGTCTCGTAAGCTAAGCGGATGACACTCCCTAACCAAAAAGATAGGGAAGTCAAAGTAGCCTTCTGCCCCTTATGCTTCCCCGAATAGACAACGAAGAGGAAGATTGTCTAAACTCTTTAGTAGCCTGAAGATAGAACTTCAAGCCACGAACCACATCCAAATTGTGAAGTAAGCGTTCCTTCGATGAAGGAGGATTAGGACACAAGGAAGGAACCACAATCTCCTGATTGATGTTGCGATCCGACACAACCTTAGGAAGAAAACCTAATTTAGTACGTAAAGCTGCCTTATCTGCATGAAAAATCAGATAAGGGGGCTCACATTGCAAAGCAGAGATCTCAGAAACTCTGTGCGCAGAGGCAATAGCCAATAACAAGAGAACCTTCCAAGATAACAATTTAATGTCAACGGAATGCAGAGGCTCAAATGAAACCTGTTGCAAAACCAGAAGAACAAGATTTAGGCTCCAAGGAGGAGCCCCAGATCTAAACACAGGTCTGATCCAAATCAGAGCCTTAACAAAGGACTGCACGTCTGGAAGCTCAGTCAGTCTCTTGTGCAATAAAACTGATAGGGCCGAAATCAAACACCTCGGGATGGAGAGACCATTCCCCTGGATGGAAGGATTGCCTGCTGAGAAAATCCGCCTCCCAGTTGTCTACACCCGGAATGTGGATCGCTGACAGCAAACAGCTGTGGTCCTCCGCCCACTCCAGAATCGGAGATGCTTCCTTCATCGCCAGACAGATCTGAATGATCGCCATTCCACTGCCTCAACATACACAGTTGTAAAGGTCTGAGACGGAACCTGGCAAAAGGAATGATGTCCATGCAGAACACCATGAGACCAATCACCTCCATACACTGAGCCACAGAGGGACTCAAGGAGGTCCGGAGGGCAAGACATGCTGAAGTTAGCTTGCAATGTCTCTGGTCTGTTAGAAATGTCCCCATGGATATGGAGTCTATTATAGTACCCAGGAATTCCAACCTGGTACTTGGGATGAGAAAACTCTTTTCCAAGTTTATCTTCCATCTATGTGATTAAAGAAGACTGAGAAGGGACTCCGATAATTTTTCCGCAAGATGAAAGGATGGTGCTTGCACCAGAATATCGTCCAAGTATGGGGCTACTGCAATACCATGAGTTCTGGCAACAACTAGAAGAGCCCCCAGAACCTTCGTAAAGATTTTTGGAGCAGTAGCTAGGACAAACGGAAGGGCAATAAACTGGAAGTGCTGTTCCAGGAATGCAAACCTCAGGAACTGAAAGTGTTCCCTGTGGATTGGAACATGAAGGTAAGCATCCTTCAGATCTATAGTGGTCATAAACTGGCTTTCTAAATTAAAGGAAGGATGGACCTTATCGTCTCCATCTTGAAGGAAGGGACACTGAGAAATTTGTTTAAGCACTTTAGGTCCAGAATTAGGTGGAAAGTTCCCTCCTTCTTTGGGACCACAAAAAGGTTTGAATAAAACCACACCTCTTTCTTCGATAGGCACTGGGACAACAACTCCTAATGAGGATAGATCCCGAACGCACCCTAGAATGGCATTCCTTTTTTTCTGGTCTGGTAGACAGATTCAAGAAAAGGAATCTGCCCCTTGGTGGATGAGATTTGAAGCCTATCTTGTATCCCTGAGATACCACCTCCAGGATCCACGGATCCTGTAAGTCCTTGAACCAGGCATCTGAAAAAAGAGACAGTCTGCCCCCTACACGATCAGATCCCGGAACGGGGGCCGCCCCTTCATGCCGATTTGTTTTCGGCGGTCTTCTTATTCTGCTTTGATTTATTCCAGGACTGAGCAGACTTCCAAGTACTCTTGGGTTGCTCGGGCTTGGAGGAGGATTGTTGTCGTTGGGATTTGTCAGAACGAAAATTAGAAGATTGTCGTCCCTTAGACTTGTTCTTATCTTGCGGTAGGAAGGCACCCTTGCCTCAGGTAACCGTAGAAATAATGGAAACCAGGCCTGGACCAAATAAAATCTTTCCTGTGAAGGGAAGAGAAAGGAGTCTGGACTTTGAAGTCATATCCGCAGACCAAGACTTCAACCAGAGTGCCCGATGAGCTAGGACCGCAAAGCTAGATGCCTTTGCATTTAGGCGAATAATTTGCATGTTCGCATCACAGATAAAAGAATTAGCAATTCTCAGAGCTTTAATTCTGTGTTGAATATCCTCGAGTGGAGACTCCACCTCAATGAGTTCCAACAAAGAGTCGCACCAGTAGGTAGCCGCTGCGGCAACTGCAGCCGCCAGTAGAAACAAAAATCCTGTATGACGAAACATCTTTCTCAGAAAGGTTTCCATTTTCTTATCCATCGGCTCTCGGAACGAAGAACTATCCTCAAGAGGTATAGTAGTACGTTTAGCAAGCGTAGAGATAGCACCATCCACCTTAGGAATGGAGCCCCACAAATCCATTTGAGAGTCCGGGACCAGGAACAAATTTTTAAAAGTAGACAAGAGGGAAAAGGAAGAACTAATTCTTTCCCATTCGTTCTTAATAATGTCGCCATCTTAACCGGCACAGGAAAAGTCAAAGGAACTTTCCTGTCTTCGTAAACTCTGTCTAATTTAGGTATCATAGGTTCTTCAGGCAGCGCGGCCTCTGGAACCTCTAACGTAGACAGAACCTCCTTTAATAAAAAACGCAAGTGCTCAATTTTAAATCTAAAGGACAGTTCCTCCGCAGGCTTAGACGCTAAGGACTCCGATCCAGAAAGTTCACCCTCTGAAGCTACAGAGGTTAACTCATCATCGGATAACTGGGACATAATAGCTAAATCTGATAAATATTTAGAGGACTCCGGGTCAGGAGAGCTATGTTTAACCTTTCTCTTGCGTTTGTTAGAGCGAAGTAATGCACTGAGGGCCGCAGACACCTCCAATTATAACTGCACGGCAAAGGAAAAAGGCCCCCTCCGGATGGAGGATTATATGTGCTACGGGGAACTGCATGTGGAGTGGATAATGTAGCAAGGGTAGTAATCTCATCGGACGCCGAATCCTGAGAGGTAGACGGCTCAGAGGGACTAAGAGCCTTAGCAGGCTTGTCTCCCTTCTTAGACTTTATAACTGTGTTAAAGCATATGGAACATAATTGAGTGGGCGGGAAAACCACGGCCTCCTCACAATATAAACAGGTATGATTTAGTACAGAAGGAGTACCTTCTAACATGTCAAAGTCCTCCATAGCTCAGGTTATACCCACAGAAGGACAGAAATAAAAACTTTTTTTATGTTTTTTTATTATTATTATAGAAAACTGCACCATTATACTCCCAATGGCTGGGCACTCACCACCTCCTAGATCCAGACAGTTAACAGAGGAAATGCTCTCCTCAGGTTCAAGTCTCAGCCGGAATGGAGGAAATGAACATAGACCTGTTATTACAAATACAGCAAGCAATAGGAGCTGTGCAACACTTTCAAAAATGAAAGTGAAACTTAAAAGTGAAACCTGTTTGTTCCAGCCAAAAACACAGTCTATCAGCCCAGGAAAAAAATCACACAAAGCAGCATGTAAATAATAAACTGAATAATTAACCCCAACTGTTCAATAAACCCCCTTCAGAGGATATTAACCCTGGATCCTATCAAGGTATAAAGGAGCCACACTATGACCCTGTTATAGCGTTTTATGTGTAAAAATTGAAACAATCTTACCTCCAGGATCCATGCTGTGGAACAGAACAAAGCCTCTCAAGTGTGACAGTCTTATAGCAGTGCTCCTGACATGGAATTGAGTGAGAGAAAGCAGGCAGTGAAACTCGTCAACACTGATTGCTTAGGAGCTGTTAGCAGTAGTCTGGATGGTTTCGCAGAAAAACTTTCCCTACATCTCCAGACTCTAACTTTCATCAATACTCTCACTGAGAGGTTGACATGACTACTTAAAACTCCAGTCCTATCTCGAATGGCAGTTACCCTTTTTCAGGGCTCTCCGAATCTTCTGACACTTCTCTGCCACCTCCTAACGTGACGAAAGGCAAACAATGACTGGGGTAGTGAGGAAGTGAGAGGGATATTTAAGCTTTTGGCTGGGGTGTATTTGCCTTCCCCTGGTGTCCAGGTGTTGTATTTCCCAACAGTAAGGAATGAAGCCGTGGACTCTCCCTATCTTAGGAAAGAAATAGTAGTTTGAAAACATCACAAGAAGCTAATTGAATGAAAAATAATAGAACATTTAGAAAACGTTTATTTTGCCCAATCAGAGCTTGTACCACATGAAACACTTCATGGTATAGAGTGGTGAAGATAAGCTCTCACTGCGACCCAGCACTAATGATACAGGACCTGCAGCATTGTATAAAGTAAAATCATTTGCAAAGTTTCAGACATGCTAATTAAAGTGTATGATGAAAATGCGAACTTTCCATAACCTTCGACCACAGGTTTTGCATTTCAAAATGATAAAAAAAAGGACTAAATAATGTATGACATCTTCCATATCTACAGGAAAATAAAATATACTGTATATGTAACAAATTCTTCCTAATTACAAAGAGTATCCAGTGCATACTCTACTTATAACTTGCATACTGGATTATTTGGTTATTTTTAATCCCCTTACGTCTATATAATGATTGCATTTATCATGCAGATAGTTTGCTAAATAATTTCCTTGCATTAAACATAAAAATCAATTCTGTATTTATTCTACTTATAGAAAATATATATATTTTGGACTGTTAATAATAATATTCTTCTGTATGTTATAATAATCTATACTATAATCGCGTTTGTAACTCATTCGTCGCCAGTTGTGCATGCATCCTCAAAGGAATGTTGGCTGCATGAAGCAGCCAAAAGAATGTTGGCTGTGCACGCAGCCAAAAGAATTCACCTGGAAGCAGTGAAGCTGCATCCCGGTGGATTCCGAAAATGGCAAGGTGGTGAAAGCAAACGGAGCATTACAAAAAAAAAAAAAACTGCCCGCATTAAGTATTAAAAAAAGACAACAACTAACCACCCGCAATAAATACTAACAAAATAAAAACCTAACCACACTCAATAAGTATTAAAAAAAACATAATTTATGTAAGAACTTACCTGATAAATTCATTTCTTTCATATTGGCAAGAGTCCATGAGCTAGTGACATATGGGATATACAATCCTACCAGGAGGGGCAAAGTTTCCCAAACCTCAAAATGCCTATAAATACACCCCTCACCACACCCACAATTCAGTTTAACGAATAGCCAAGCAGTGGGGTGATAAAGAAAGGAGTAGAAAGCATCAACAAAGGAAATTTGGAAATAATTGTGCTTTATACAAAAAATCATAACCACCATAAAAAGGGTGGGCCTCATGGACTCTTGCCAATATGAAAGAAATGAATTTATCAGGTAAGTTCTTACATAAATTATGTTTTCTTTCATGTAATTGGCAAGAGTCCATGAGCTAGTGACATATGGGATATCAATACCCAAGATGTGGATCTCCACTCAAGAGTCACTAGAGAGGGAGGGAATAAAATAAAAACAGCCATATACCGCTGAAAATATTAGTCCACAACCCAAAAAAAAAAAAAAGCTTTAATCCATTTGAAAGAAAAAAACTTAAATCAAAAGCAGAAGAATCAAACTGAAACAGCTGAATTTAGTAAATGTATGCAAAGAGGACCAAGTTGCTGCTTTGCAAATCTGATAAACTGCAGCTTCATTCTAAAAAGCCCACGAAGTGGAGACTGATCTAGTAGAATGAGCTGTAATTCTCTGAGGCGGGGCTTGACCCAACTCCAAATAAGCTTGATGAATCAAAAGCTTTAACCAAGACGCCAAGAAAATAGAGGCCTTCTGACCTTTCCTAGGACCAGAAAATATAACAAATAGACTAGAAGTCTTCCTGAAATCTTTAGTAGCTTCAACATAATATTTCAAAGCTCTCACCACATACAAAGAATGTAAGGATCTTTCCAAAGGATTCTTAGGATTAGGACACAAGGAAGGGACAACAATTTCTCTCTTGTTAGAATTCACAACCGTAGGTAAAAATTCAAATGAAGTCCGCAAAACTGCCTTATCTTGATGAAACATCAGAAAAGTAGATTCACAAGAAAGAGCAGATAGCTCAGAAACTCTTCTAGCAGAAGAGATGGCTAAAAGAAACAACACTTTCCCAGAAAGTAGTTTATTTAAAGGGACAGTATACACTCATTTTCATATAACTGCATGTAATAGACACTACTATAAAGAATAAGATGCACAGATACTGATATAAAAATCCAGTATAAAACTGTTTAAAAACTTACTTAGAAGCTGTCAGTTTGGCTCTGTTGAAAAGGTAGCTGGAAAGCCCACTGCAAATAAGACACTCCCCCCTCCCCCTTCTTTTACATATGAAAAGACCCTTTACACAAACAGGAGCAAGCTGGAGAAGGTAGCTGACAGTATTCACATAAAACTTTGGGGCTTGGTTAGGAGTCTGAAAATCAGTGCAATGTTATTTAAAAATAAGCAAAACTATACATTTATTTTAAAAAAACAACTTTATGGGCTATATAAATAGATCATCTACAAAACATTTATGCAAAGAAAAAATGAGTGTATAATGTCCCTTTAATGCCCAAAGAATGCATAGGCTCCAATGGAGGAGCCTGTAAAGCCTTCAGAACCAAATTAAGACTCCAAGGAGGAGAAATTGATTTAATGACAGGCTTAATATGAACTAAAGCCTGTACAAAACAGTGTATATCAGGAAGTATAGCAATCTTTCTGTGAAATAAAACAGAAAGAGCGGAGATTTGTCCTTTCAAGGAACTTGCAGACAAACCCTTATCCAAACCATCCTGAAGAAACTGTAAAATTCTAGGAATTCTAAAAGAATGCCAAGAAAATTTATGAGAAGAACACCATGAAATGTAAGTCTTCCAAACTCTATAATAAATCTTTCTAGAGACAGATTTACGAGCTTGTAACATAGTATTAATCACTGAGTCAGAGAAACCTCTATGACTTAAAACTAAGTGTTCAATTTCCATACCTTCAAATTTAATGATTTGAGATCCTGATGGAAAAACGGACCTTGAGATAGTAGGTCTGGCAATAACGGAAGTGGCCAAGGCGGGCAACTGGACATCCGAACCAGATCCGCATACCAAAACCTGTGTGGCCATGCTGGCGCCACCAGCAACACAAATGATTGTTCCATGATGATTTTGGAAATCACTCTTGGAAGGAGAACTAGAGGCGGGAAGATGTAAGCAGGATGATAACACCAAGGAAGTGTCAGTGCATCCACTGCTTCCGCCTGAACATCCCTGGACCTGGACAAGTATCTGGGAAGTTTCTTGTTTAGATGAGAGGCCATGAGATCTATCTCTGGAAGACCCCACATCTGAACAATCTGAGAAAACACATATGGATGGAGAGACCACTCCCCTGGATGTAAAGCCTGGCGGCTGAGATAATTCGCTTCCCAATTGTCTACACCTGGGATATGCACCGCAGAGATTAGACAAGAGCTGGATTCCGCCCAAACAAGTATTCGAGATACTTCTTTCATAGCTTGGGGACTGTGAGTCCCACCCTGATGATTGACATATGCCACTGTTGTGATATTGTCTGTCTGAAAACAAATTAACGGTTCTCTCTGTAACAGAGGCCAAAACTGAAGAGCTCTGAGAATTGCACGGAGTTCTAAAATTTTTATTGGTAATCTCACCTCTTGAGATTTCCAAACCCCTTGTGCTGTCAGAGATCCCCAAACAGCTCCCCAACCTAAGAGACTCGCATCTGTTGTGATCACAGTCCAGGTTGGCCGAACAAAAGAAGCCCCTTGAACTAAACGATGGTGATCTATCCACCATGTCAGAGAGTGTCATACATTGGGATTTAAGGATATTAATTGTGATATCTTTGTATAATCCCTGCACCATTGATTCAGCATACAAAGCTGAAGAGGTCTCATGCACATAGCCACTGAAGGGAATGACTGAGACTGAAGGTGCCGGCAGGCTGCAACCAATTTTAAACGTCTCTTGTCTGTTAGAGACAGAGTCATGGACACTGAATCTATCTGGAAGCCTAAAAAGGTGACCCTTGTCTGAGGAATCAAGAAACTCTTTGGTAAATTGATCCTCCAACCATGTTTCCGAAGAAACAACATTAGTTGATTCGTGTGAGATTCTGCAGAACGTAAAGACTGAGCTAGTACCAAGATATCGTCCAAATAGGGAAACACTGCAATACCCTGTTCTCTGATTACAGAGAGTAGGGCACCCAGAACCTTTGAAAAGATTATTGGAGCTGCTGCTAGGCCAAATGGAAGAGCAACAAATTGGTAATGCTTGTCTAGAAAAGAGAATCTCAGAAACTGATAATGTTCTGGATGAATCGGAATATGAAGGTATGCATCCTGCAAGTCTATTGTGGACATATAATGTCCTTGCTGAACAAAAGGCAGAATAGTCCTTATAGTCACCATCTTGAAAGTTGGTACTCTTACATAACGATTCAAAATTTTCAGATCCAGAACTGGTCTGAATAAAATTTCCTTCTTTGGGACAATGAATAGATTTGAATAAAAAAAACAAAACCTTGTTCCAGAAGAGGAACTGGCATGATTATGTCATGGTTCTATCTCACACATTCCACCTTAATATATACTTTGCCATATCAAGCCTATACCACCTTAACATTGTCTCCTCCTGCCTATAAAGCTTGCACTGTCTAATTTCTCTTTGCTGGTTTATTGAAGTGATTAACTCACATCTCCAGCTTGTATCCTGGTGAAAGAAAGTACTCAGCTGCATTTAAACTACTTCACTTGCACACCTTGGCAAAAGCGCTGCTTGTTGTCTTCCTACCCAGCATCCTCTGACTTCACTGCAAGCCGTTCACTCGTTACACGCTGCTCAGGCCTGGCAACGTTCCAACTTCATAGGGTGCACAGACTTCCAGCTGCTCTGACACAGCCTTCCGGATTTCAAGCACTCACAGTGCCTTCAGCTTGCAACAAAGTATAGCGACACATGAGGTTATCAGGTTCCGTATAACCTGTAGTGTTCTAAGTCTGCTACTCTCACTACTTCCACATTTAAGCTTGCCATAATATTGAACATTCCTCTATGTGTTACACTGTATAACTTGAAATAATATCTGCTAGCAAGCTACTAGCATTACCATTACTAAACGGTTATATTAACTCCTCACCTGCAGTGTGCCATATTAAACATGCTATGAGTACTAATCAGGGTATTTACCATAACTAGTTACCGCTCCTGTTTTGAGAAATATATATCATTTGTTCTGCCTATAAAGTATTCCTGTATTCATTACTCTCTGATATTGGAAGCTTATTGAGGCAATATAAATACAGATTAGGATTATATGTTTCCTTACTAGCAAGCATATTTCCCAGTTTGTTACATTAACATATTACCACAGTTCTACTTCTAAAGTACTAAAGATAAGTAAAGAATTGTCACATAAACAAGTGATTTATTACAGATTACCCCTGAAGACTCCAGGTCTGAAACACACTTCAGGAAAGCCTGAGCTTTTACTGGATTTACTGGGATACGTGAGAGAAAAACATAATTTATGCTTACCTGATAAATTCCTTTCTTCTGTTGTGCGATCAGTCCACGGGTCATCATTACTTCTGGGATATAACTCCTCCCCAACAGGAAATGCAAGAGGATTCACCCAGCAGAGCTGATATAGCTCCTCCCCTCTACGTCAGTCCCAGTCATTCGACCAAGAATCAACGAGAAAGGAGTAACCAAGGGTGAAGTGGTGACTGGAGTATAATTTAAAAGATATTTACCTGCCTTAAAAAACAGGGCGGGCCGTGGACTGATCGCACAACAGAAGAAAGGAATTTATCAGGTAAGCATAAATTATGTTTTCTTCTGTTATGTGCGATCAGTCCACGGGTCATCATTACTTCTGGGATACCAATACCAAAGCAAAAGTACACGGATGACGGGAGGGATAGGCAGGCTCATTATACAGAAGGAACCACTGCCTGAAGAACCTTTCTCCCAAAAATAGCCTCCGAAGAAGCAAAAGTGTCAAATTTGTAAAATTTGGAAAAAGTATGAAGCGAAGACCAAGTTGCAGCCTTGCAAATCTGTTCAACAGAGGCCTCATTCTTAAAGGCCCAAGTGGAAGCCACAGCTCTAGTGGAGTGAGCTGTAATTCTTTCAGGAGGCTGCTGTCCAGCAGTCTCATAGGCTAAACGTATTATGCTACGAAGCCAGAAAGAGAGAGAGGTAGCAGAAGCTTTTTGACCTCTCCTCTGTCCAGAATAAACGACAAACAGGGAAGAAGTTTGGCGAAAATTTTTAGTTGCCTGCAAGTAGAACTTGAGGGCACGAACTACATCCAGATTGTGTAGAAGACGTTCCTTCTTTGAAGAAGGATTTGGACACAAGGATGGAACAACAATCTCTTGATTGATATTCCTGTTAGTAACTACCTTAGGTAAGAACCCAGGTTTAGTACGCAGAACTACCTTATCTGAGTGAAAAATCAGATAAGGAGAATCACAATGTAATGCTGATAACTCAGAGACTCTTCGAGCCGAGGAAATAGCCATTAAAAACAGAACTTTCCAAGATAACAATTTTATATCAATGGAATGAAAGGGTTCAAATGGAACACCTTGTAAAACGTTAAGAACTAAGTTTAAACTCCATGGCGGAGCAACGGCTTTAAACACAGGCTTGATCCTAGCTAAAGCTTGACAAAAGGCCTGGACGTCTGGATTTTCTGACAGACGCCTGTGTAACAAGATGGACAGAGCTGAAATCTGTCCCTTTAATGAACTAGCCGATAAACCCTTTTCTAAACCTTCTTGTAGAAAAGACAATATCCTAGGGATCCTAACCTTACTCCAGGAGTAACGTTTGGATTCGCACCAGTATAGGTATTTGCGCCATATTTTATGGTAAATCTTTCTGGTAACAGGCTTCCTAGCCTGGATCAGGGTATCAATAACCGACTCAGAAAAACCACGCTTTGATAAAATCAAGCGTTCAATTTCCAAGCAGTCAGTTTCAGAGAAGTTAGATTTTGATGTTTGAATGGACCCTGTATCAGAAGGTCCTGTCTCAGAGGTAGAGACCAAGGTGGACAGGATGACATGTCCACTAGATCTGCATACCAAGTCCTGCGTGGCCATGCAGGCGCTATTAGAATCACAGATGCTCTCTCTTGTTTGATTTTCGCAATCAATCGAGGAAGCAGCGGGAAGGGTGGAAACACATAAGCCATCCCGAAGTTCCAAGGTGCTGTCAAAGCATCTATCAGAACCGCTCCCGGATCCCTGGATCTGGACCCGTAGTGAGGAAGTTTGGCGTTCTGGCGAGACGCCATGAGATCTATCTCTGGTTTGCCCCAACGTCGAAGTATTTGGGCAAAAATCTCCGGATGAAGTTCCCACTCTCCCGGATGAAAAGTCTGGCGACTCAAGAAATCCGCCTCCCAGTTCTCCACTCCCGGGATGTGGATTGCTGACAGGTGGCAAGAGTGAGACTCTGCCCAGCGAATTATCTTTGATACTTCCATCATTGCTAGGGAGCTTCTTGTCCCTCCCTGATGGTTGATGTAAGCTACAGTCGTGATATTGTCCGACTGAAACCTGATGAACCCCTGAGTTGTTAATTGGGGCCAAGCTAGAAGGGCATTGAGAACTGCCCTCAATTCCAGAATGTTTATTGGAAGGAGACTCTCCTCCTGATTCCATAATCCCTGAGTCTTCAGAGAATTCCAGACAGCGCCCCAACCTAGCAGGCTGGCGTCTGTTGTTACGATTGTCCAGTCTGGCCTGCTGAATGGCATCCCCCTGGACAGGTGTGGCCGATAAAGCCACCATAGAAGAGAATTTCTGGTCTCTTGATTCAGATTCAGGGTAGGGGACAAATCTGAGTAATCCCCATTCCACTGACTTAGCATGCACAATTGCAGCGGTCTGAGGTGTAGGCGTGCAAAAGGTACTATGTCCATTGCCGCTACCATTAAGCCGATCACCTCCATGCATTGAGCTACTGACGGGTGTTGAATGGAATGAAGGACACGGCATGCATCCTGAAGCCTTGTTAACCTGTCTTCTGTCAGGTAAATCTTCATTTCTACAGAATCTATAAGAGTCCCCAAGAATGGAACTCTTGTGAGAGGAAAAAGAGAACTTTTCTTTTCGTTCACTTTCCATCCATGCGACCTTAGAAATGCCAGAACTAACTCTGTATGAGACTTGGCAGTTTGAAAGCTTGAAGCTTGTATTAGAATGTCGTCTAGGTACGGAGCTACCGAAATCCCTCGCGGTCTTAGTACCGCCAGAAGGGCACCCAGAACCTTTGTGAAGATTCTTGGGGCCGTAGCCAATCCGAATGGAAGAGCTACAAACTGGTAGTGCCTGTCTAGGAAGGCAAACCGTAGATACCGTTGATGATCTTTGTGAATCGGTATGTGAAGGTAAGCATCTTTTAAATCCACTGTGGTCATGTACTGACCCTTTTGGATCATAGGTAAGATTGTCCGAATAGTTTCCATTTTGAACGATGGAACTCTTAGGAATTTGTTTAGAATCTTTAAATCTAAGATTGGCCTGAAAGTTCCCTCTTTTTTGGGAACCACAAACAGGTTTGAGTAGAACCCTTGTCCTTGTTCCGACCGCGGAACTGGATGGATCACTCCCATTAATAACAGATCTTGTACACAGCGTAGAAACGCTTCTTTCTTTATCTGGTTTGTTGACAACCTTGACAGATGAAATCTCCCTTTTGGGGGAGATAATTTGAAGTCTAGAAGGTATCCCTGAGATATGATCTCCAGCGCCCAGGGATCCTGAACATCTCTTGCCCAGGCCTGAGCGAAGAGAGAAAGTCTGCCCCCCACTAGATCCGGTCCCGGATCGGGGGCTCTCGGTTCATGCTGTCTTTGGGGCAGCAGCAGGTTTCCTGGCCTGTTTGCCCTTATTCCAGGACTGGTTAGGTTTCCAGCCTTGCCTGTAACGAGCAACAGCTCCTTCCTGTTTTGGTGCAGTGGAGGTTGACGCTGCTCCAGGTTTGAAATTCCGAAAGGGACGAAAATTAGACTGTCTAGCCTTAGCTTTGGCTTTGTCTTGAGGTAGGGCGTGGCCCTTACCTCCTGTAATGTCAGCGATAATTTCTTTCAACCCGGGCCCAAATAAAGACTGCCCCTTGAAAGGTATATTAAGTAATTTAGACTTAGAAGTAACATCAGCTGACCAGGATTTTAGCCACAGTGCTCTACGTGCCTGTATGGCGAATCCAGAGTTCTTAGCCGTAAGTTTGGTTAAATGTACTACGGCCTCCGAAATGAATGAATTGGCTAGTTTAAGGACTCTAAGCCTGTCCATAATGTCGTCTAGCGTAGATGAACTAAGGTTCTCTTCCAGAGACTCAATCCAAAATGCTGCCGCAGCCGTAATCGGCGCGATACATGCAAGGGGTTGCAATATAAAACCTTGTTGAACAAACATTTTCTTAAGGTAACCCTCTAATTTTTTATCCATTGGATCTGAAAAAGCACAGCTATCCTCCACCGGGATAGTGGTACGCTTAGCTAAAGTAGAAACTGCTCCCTCCACCTTAGGGACCGTTTGCCATAAGTCCCGAGTAGTGGCGTCTATTGGAAACATCTTTCTAAATATTGGAGGGGGTGAGAACGGCACACCGGGTCTATCCCACTCCTTAGTAACAATTTCAGTTAATCTCTTAGGTATAGGAAAAACGTCAGTACTCGCCGGTACCGCAAAGTATTTATCCAACCTACACATTTTCTCTGGTATTGCAATGGTGTTACAATCATTGAGAGCTGCTAAGACCTCCCCTAGTAATGCACGGAGGTTCTCCAATTTAAATTTAAAATTTGAAATATCTGAATCCAATCTGTTTGGATCAGAACCGTCACCCACAGAATGAAGCTCTCCGTCCTCATGCTCTGCAAGCTGTGACGCAGTATCAGACATGGCCCTAGTATTGTCAGCGCACTCTGTTCTCACCCCAGAGTGATCACGCTTGCCTCTTAGTTCTGGTAATTTAGACAAAACTTCAGTCATAACAGTAGCCATATCATGTAATGTTATCTGTAATGGCCGCCCAGATGTATTAGGCGCCATAATATCACGCACCTCCCGGGCGGGAGATGCAGGTACTGCCGCGTGAGGCGAGTTAGTCGGCATAACTCTCCCCTCGCAGTTTGGTGAAATTTGTTCACATTGTACAGATTGACTTTTATTTAAAGTAGCATCAATACAGTTAGTACATAAATTTCTATTGGGCTCCACCTTGGCATTGGAACAAATGACACAGATATCATTCTCTGAGTCAGACATGTTTAACACACTAGCAATAACTTGCAACCTGGTTATAATCTTTTTTAACAAAAACGTACTGTGCCTCAAAGAGGTACTTAAACGATTAAATGACAGTTGAGATAATGAACTGAAACAGTTATAGCATCAAGTTTAAAATAACACAACTTTTAGCAAAGGTTTGTTCCCATTAGTAAATAACTAAATTTGACATAAAAAATTATAGAGTAACGTTTTTATTCACAGTCAATAAAAATTCTCACAGCTCTGCTGAGAGAAAGTACCTCCCTTCAAAGAAGTTTGAAGACCCCTGAGATCTGTCAGTGAACCGGATCATGCAGGAAATATAATAGTAGCTGACTGGAATTTTTTGATGCGTAGCAAAAGAGCGCCAAAAACGGCCCCTCCCTCTCACACACAGCAGTGAGGAGAAACGAAACTGTCACAATTTAAAGCAGACAACTGCCAAGTGGAAAATAATGCCCAAACATTTATTTACTCAGTACCTCAGCAATGTAAACGATTCTACATTCCAGCAAAAACGTTTAACATGACAATATTTATTAAAAGGATTAGTGACCTTTAACAGAGTAGTTCCGGTGAAAAACCATTCCCAGAATACTGAAGTGTATACATACATGTCATTATAACGGTATAGCAGGATTTTTTCATCAATTCCATTCAGAAAATAAAAACTGCTACATACCTCAATGCAGATTCATCTGCCCGCTGTCCCCTGATCTGAAGCCTTTACCTCCCTCAGATGGCCGAGAACAGCAATATGATCTTAACTACTCCGGTTAAAATCATAGTAAAAAACTCTGGTAGATTCTTCTTCAAACTCTGCCAGAGAAGTAATAACACGCTCCGGTGCTATTGTAAAATAACAAACTTTTGATTGAAGTCATAAAAACTAAGTATAATCACCATAGTCCTCTCACACATCCTATCTAGTCGTTGGGTGCAAGAGAATGACTGGGACTGACGTAGAGGGGAGGAGCTATATCAGCTCTGCTGGGTGAATCCTCTTGCATTTCCTGTTGGGGAGGAGTTATATCCCAGAAGTAATGATGACCCGTGGACTGATCGCACATAACAGAAGAAAAATCTTCTCACAAGAGGTCTTACTCTGAATCCTATTCGATACACTTGAGAGACAATGCTCTGAATCCATTGATTTTGAACGGATTTTATCCAAATATCCTTGAAAAACCTTAATCTGCCCCCTACCAGCTGAGCTGGAATGAGGGCCGCACCTTCATGCGGATTTAGGGGCTGACTTTGGTTTCCTAAAAGGCTTGGATTTATTCCAATTTGAGGAAGGCTTCCAATTGGAGGCAGAATCCTTGGGGGAAGGATTGAGTTTTTGTTCCTTATTCTGATGAAAGGAACGAAAACGGTTAGAAGCCTTAGATTTACCCTTAGGTTTTTTATCCTGAGGCAAAAAAACTCCCTTGCCCCCAGTAACAGTTGAAATAATAGAATCCAACTGGGAACCAAATAAAATATTACCTTGGAAAGAAAGATAGTAATCTAGATTTAGATGTCATATCAGCATTCCAGGATTTAAGCCACAAAGCTCTTCTAGCTAAAATAGCTAAAGACATGGATCTAACATAAATTTTGATAATATCGAAAATAGCATATTGCAGTAAGCGAATAATGCTAGATAAGTCAGAATCCAATTCCTGTTGTGCTAAATTCTCCAACCAGAAAGTTGATGCAGCCGCATCATCAGCCAAAGAAATTGCAGGTCTGAGAAGATGACCTGAATATAAATAGGCCTTCCCTAGATAAGATTCAAGCTTCCTATCTAAAGGATCCTTAAAGGAAGTACTATCTTCCATAGAAATAGTGGTACATTTAGCAAGAGTAGAAATAGCCCCATCAACTTTGGGGATCTTTTCCCAAAACTCTATAGATTTTGCTGGTAAAGGATACAATTTTTTAAACCTTGAAGAAGGAATAAAAGAAGTACCTGGCTTATTCCATTCCTTAGAAATCATATCAGAAATAGCCTCAGGAATAGGAAAAAGCCCCGGAGAAACCACAGGAGGTTTAAAAACAGCATTTAAATGTTTATTAGACTGAACGTCAAGAGGACTGGTTACCTCAATATCCAAAGTAATTAACACTTCTTTTAATAAAGAACTCATATACTATATTTTAAATAAATAACAGAATTTATGTTACCTGATAAATTTATTTCTTCTACGGTGTATCCGGTCCACGGCTTCATCCTTACTTGTGGGATATTCTCAATCCCTACAGGAAGTGGCAAAGATAGCACACAGCAGAGCTGTCCATATAGCTCCCCTCAGGCTCCGCCCGCCCAGTCATTCGACCAACGGTTAGGAGAAAAAGGAGAACCATAGGGTGCAGTGGTGACTGTAGTTTACAAAAATAAATTTAAACCTGAACAAAATGCCAGGGTGGGCCGTGGACCGGATACACCGTAAGAGAAAGAAATTTATCAGGTAAACATAAATTCTGTTTTCTCCTACATTGGTGTATCCGGTCCACGGCTTCATCCTTACTTGTGAGAACCAATACCAAAGCTTTAGGACACGGATGAAGGGAGGGAACAAGTCAGGTAACCTAAACGGAAGGCACCACTGCTTGCAAAACCTTTCTCCCAAAAATAGCCTCCGAAGAAGCAAAAGTATCGAATTTGTAAAATTTAGCAAATGTATGCAGTGAAGACCAAGTCGCTGCCTTACAGATCTGTTCAACAGAAGCCTCATTCTTGAAAGCCCATGTGGAAGCCACAGCTCTAGTAGAGTGAGCTGTAATTCGTTCAGGAGGCTGCCTTCCACCAGTCTCATAAGTCAATCGGATTATGCTTTTCAGTCAGAAAGACAGAGAGGTCGCAGTCGCTTTTTGACCTCTCCTCTTGCCAGAATAGACGACAAACAAGGATGATGTTTGTCTGAAGTCTTTAGTTGCTTTTAGATAAAACTTCAAAGCACGAACCACATCAAGATTGTGTAACAGACGTTCCTTGTTAGAAACTGGATTAGGACACAGAGAAGGAACAACTATTTCCTGGTTAATATTCTTATTGGAAACCACTTTTGGAAGAAAACCAGGTTTGGTACGTAAAACGACCTTATCTGTATGAAACACCAGATAGGGTGAATTACACTGCAAAGCAGACAATTCAGAAATTCTTCTAGCAGAAGAAATAGCTACCAAAAACAAAACTTTCCAAGACAGTAACTTAATATCTATGGAATGTAGAGGTTCAAACGGAACCCCTTGAAGAACTGAAAGAACTAAATTTAGACTCCATGGAGGAGCCACAGGTCTGTAGACGGGCTTGATTCTGACTAAAGCCTGTACAAAAGCCTGAACATCTGGCACGGCTGCCAGACGCTTGTGTAACAAAACAGACAGAGCAGATATCTGTCCTTTTAAGGAACTAGCTGACAGACCTTTCTCCAATCCTTCTTGGAGAAAAGATAGTAACCTTGGAATCCTAATCTTACTCCATGAGTAACCCTTGGATTCGAACCAACAAAGATATTTCCGCCATATCTTATGGTAAATTTTTCTGGTGACAGGCTTCCTAGCCTGGATCAGAGTATCTATAACTGATTCCGAAAACCCATGCTTAGCTAGAATCAAGCGTTCAATCTCCAAGCAGTCAGTTGCAGAGAAACTAGGTTTGGATGTGTGAATGGACCTTGGATTAGAAGGTCCTGCCTCAAAGGTAGCTTCCATGGTGGAACCAATGACATATTCACCAGGTCTGCATACCAAGTCCTGCGTGGCCACGCAGGAGCTATCAGAATTACAGAAGCCTTCTCCTGTTTGATCCTGGCTACTAGCCGGGGGAGAAGAGGAAACGGTGGAAAGACATAAGCTAGATTGAACGACCAAGGCGCCACTAAGGCATCTACCAATGTCGCCTTGGGATCCCTGGACCTGGACCTGTAACGAGGAACTTTGGAGTTCTGACGCGACGCCATCAGATCCAGATCTGGAAGGCCCCATAGTTGAGTTAACTGGGCAAAAACCTCTGGGTGAAGTTCCCACTCCCCCGGATGGAAGGTCTGACGACTCCCAGTTGTCCACTCCTGGGATGTGAATTGCTGATAGATGACAGGAGTGATCCTCTGCCCATTTGATGATCTTGGATACCTCCCTCATTGCCAGGGAACTCTTTGTTCCTCCCTGATGATGATGTACGCTACAGTCGTCATGTTGTCCGACTGAAATCTGATGAATTTGGCCTCCGCTAGTTGAGGCCATGCCTGGAGCGCATTGAATATCGTTCTCAATTCCAAAATGTTTATCGGGAGAAGAGATTCTTCCCGAGACCATAGACCCTGAGCTTTCAGGGACTCCCAGACCGCACCCCAGCCCAAGAGGCTGGCGTCGGTCGTGACAATGATCCACTCCGGTCTGCGGAAAATCATTCCCTGAGACAGGTGATCCTGAGACAACCACCAGAGGAGTGAGTCTCTGGTTTTCTGGTCCATTTGTATCTGGGGAGACAAATCTGCATAATCCCCATTCCACTGTTTGAGCATGCACAGTTGCAGTGGTCTTAAATGAATTCGAGCAAAGGGAACCACGTCCATTGCTGCAACCATGAGTCCTATTACCTCCATGCACTGAGCTACGGAGGGTTGAGGAATGGCATGAAGAACTCGACAAGTGTTCAAAAGCTTTAACTTCCTGACCTCCGTCAGAAAGATCTTCATTTCTACCGAGTCTATTATTGTTCCCAGGAATTGGTAATGCTTGTTCAAAAAAGAGAACCTCAGGAACTGATGGTGATCTTTGTGGATAGGAATATGCAGGTACGCATCCTTTAAGTCCACGGTAGTCATATATTGACCCTCCTGGATCATTGGTAAAATTGTCCGAATGGTTTCCATTTTGAATGATGGAACTCTGAGGAATTTGTTTAGGATTTTTAAATCCAGGATTGGCCTGAAAGTTCCTTCCTTTTTGGGAACTACAAACAGGTTTGAGTAAAAACCCAGTCCTTGTTCTGCTGTTGGAACTGGGTGCATCACTCCCATTTTTAGAAGGTCTTCTACGCAACGTAAGAATGCCTGTCTCTTTATCTGGTCTAAAGATAAGCGAGACATGTGGAACCTTCCCTTTGGAGGAAAGTCTTTGAATTCCAGAAGATACCCCTGAGAGACAATTTCTAGCGCCCAGGGGTCCGGAACATCTCTTGCCCAAGCCTGAGCAAAGAGAGAAAGTCTGCCCCCTACTAGTTTCCGGTCCCGGATCGGGGGCTACCCTTTCATGCTGTCTTGGTAGCAGCAGCAGGCTTCTTGGCCTGTTTACCCTTGTTCCAGCCTTGCAATGGTTTCCATGCTGGTTTGGGATGGGATGTGTTACCCTCTTGCCTAGTGGCTGTAGAGGTAGAAGCAGGTCCGTTCCTGAAATTGCGAAAGGAACGAAAATTAGACTTATTTGAAAGGTCTATCTTGTGGAAGGGCATGGCCCTTTCCCCCAGTGATATCTGAAATAATTTCTTTCAACTCTGGCCCGAATAGGGTCTTACCCTTGAAAGGAATATTAAGCATTTTTGTTTTGGACGACACATCCGCCGACCAAGATTTTAGCCAAAGCGCTCTGTGCGCCACGATTGCAAAACTTGAATTTTTCGCCACTAATTTAGCTAACTGAAAAGCGGCATCTGTAATGAAGGAATTAGCCAACTTCAGGGCGTGAATTCTGTCCATGACTTCATCATAAGAAGTCTCCTTCTGGAGCGAGTTTTCTAGTTCCTCAAACCAAAAAGACGCTGGAGTGGTTACAGGAATAATGCAAGAAATTGGTTGAAGAAGAAAACCTTGTTGAACAAAAATTTTCTCAAGCAAACCTTCTAATTTTTTATCCATAGGATCTTTGAAAGCGCAACTATCTTCTATTGGTATAGTCGTGCGCTTAGCTAGTGTTGAAACTGCCCCCTCTACCTTAGGGACCGTCTGCCACGCGTCCCTTCTGGGGTCAACAATGGGGAACATTTTCTTAAATATAGGGGGGGGGACAAAAGGTACACCTGGTCTCTCCCACTCCCTAGTCACGATATCCGCCACCCTCTTAGGTATCGGAAACGCATCAGTGTGTACTGGGACCTCTAAGAATTTGTCCATTTTACACAATTTTTCTGGGACCACCAAAGGGTCACAATCATCAAGTGTAGCTAGGACCTCCTTAAGCATGGCGCGGAGGTGTTCTAACTTAAATTTAAATGCTATGGTATCTGGCTCTGCCTGCTGAGAAACTTTTCCTGTGTCAGAAATTTCTCCCTCAGACAGGCCCTCCCTCACCGCCAAATCAGATTGATGTGAAGGCACTACAGATAAATTATCCGCTGCGTCTGCTTGCTCATCTTCTGTATTTAAAACTGAGCTATCACGCTTCCTTGGAAAAGCTGGCAGTTTGGATAAAAATGCTGCGAGAGAATTATCCATTACTGCTGCTAACTGTTGCAAAGTAATAGGAATCGGTGCGCTAGATGTACTGGGCATCGCTTGAGTGGGCACAGCTGGTGTTGACATAGAAGGAGAAGATAGTAGACTATCCTCACTACCTTCAGTTAAAGAATCATTTTGGGCTACATCTTTAAGCGTGACTGTGCGGTCCTTAAGCTGTTTGGACGCTATAGCACACTTCACACATAAATTTAATGGGGGCACCGCCTTGGCCTTTAAACATACAGAACAAAGGCTATCTGAAGGGTCAGACATGTTTGACAGACTTAGACAGAACTTCAATGCAATAAACAATAATTCTGACAAAAACGTTACTGTGTCTTTAAATAATAAAAGTGCACACTTTATTACTAAAACATCAAAAAACCATCAAATAAACATCCGATTTTAATGAAATTTTCACCACTTTGTCTTAATGCTTTGAAAAGATTGCACACAATTTTTCAGACCAATTAACCCCTTAATGCCCAAACCGGAGCTAAGAACAGCAGTTAACCGGTTAAAAACACTACAGCACAATGCCACAGCCTCTACTGTGGCTTTTACCTTCCTTAGGGATTATTTGAGTAGGAAATAAGCCTCTCTGAAGTCCTTTCTGAGGTCTCTGGACTCCCCACGTGAAGCTGCATGAACTGTCTAGCAAAAACAACTGCGCAAATGAGGCGCGAAAAAGGAGGCCCCCTCCCTCTTGATTCCAGAGTGGTGGGGCCTTTTTGACTAGGTTAGGTGTCTAAATAAGTGCCAGGCGCCATAATAAACCCCATAAGTGTTTTAAAAGTCTCAAAAAACACCCTATTCATACTGAATCATACTAATAAAGCAATCGATTAAGCCCACAATAGTGTCAACCAGCATTGAGCCCTTGATTTAAGCCATCATTTTATACAGAGTCTGAGAAAAATGGCTTACCTATCCCTGAGGGGATTTCTGACAGTCTTCTAGCACTACTTGGTCTTGTTAGAAAAATGACTGATCATACCTGAAGCAGTTAAGCCTGCAAACTGTTCCCCCCAACTGAAGTTCTCTGGTATTCAACAGTCCTGCATGGGAACAGCAATGGATTTTAGTTACTTGTGCTAAAATCATAATCCTCTCAGCAGAAATCTTCATAACTTTCTGCCTCAGAGTAAATAGTACAAACCGGCACTATTTTAAAATAAACTCTTGATTGAAGAAATAAAACTACAAATCTAACACCACATACTCTTTACCACCCCCGTGGAGATGCTACTTGTTAAAGCGGCAAAGAGAATGACTGGGGGGGCGGAGCCTTAGGGGAGCTATATGGACAGCTCTGCTGTGTGCTCTCTTTGCCACTTCCTGTAGGGATTGAGAATATCCCACAAGTAAGGATGAAGCCGTGGACCGGATACACCAATGTAGGAGAAAAGTAGATTTGTCAGTGTCAATGTCTGAGGAAGGATCTTCTGAATCGGATAGATCCTCATCAGAAGAGGATAAATTATTATGTTGTTGGTCATTTGAAATTTCATCAACTAAATGAGAAGTTTTAAAAGACCTTTTACGCTTATTTGAAGGTGGAAATGCAGACAAAGCCTTCAGAATAGAATCAGAAACAAATTCTTTAAAATGTACAGGTATATCATGCACATTAGAAGTTGAAGGAACTGCAACTGACAATGTACTATTACTAATGGATACACTATCTGCATGTAAAAGTTTATCACGACAACTATTACAAATAACATTCGGCGAGATAATTTCTACAATTTTACAACAAATGCACTTAGCTTTGGTTGAACAATGTCAGGCAGCAATGTTCCAGTAGAAGCTTCTGAGGCAGGATCAGGTTGAGACATCTTGCACAATGTAAGATAAAAAACAACATATAAAGCAAAATTATCTATTTCCTTATATGAAAGTTTCAGGAATGGGAAAAAATGCAAATAGCATAGCCCTCTGATAGAAAAAAGCAAGAGGCAAACATCAATGGGGTATTGAAATAATAAAAATGTTTGGCGCCAAGTATGACGCACAACGTAACTAAACTTTTTTGGCGCCAAAAAAATAACCGTAAATGACACACTCGCATCACTAATGACGCAACAGTGTGAAAAGTCTTGGCGTCAAGTATGACGCCGGAAGTGACGAACTTGCATCATAGACGTACTTTTCCGCGCCAAAAAAAATTTCGCGCCAAGAATGAAGCAATAAAGTTTAGCATTTGTCGCACCCGTGGGCCTAATACCGCCCGCAATTTGTAAGAAGTAGTCAATTGAAAAAAAGACTAAACCCCAGGTAAGAAATAAATTTCATATTTAAAAGATGTTTATATTCCCCAAATATGAAACTGACAGTCTGCAGAAGGAAATACATGAACCTGACTCATGGCAAATATAAGTACAATACATATATTTAGAACTTTATACAAATGCATAAAGTGCCAAACCATAGCTGAGGTGTCTTAAGAAATAAAAAAAAAAACATACTTACTAAAAGACACCCATCCACATATAGCAGATAGCCAAACCAGTACTAAAACAGTTATTAGTAGAGGTAATGGTAAACTGAGAGTATATCGTCGATCTGAAAAGGGAAGTAGGAGATGAATCTCTATGACCGATAACAGAGAACCTATGAAATAGACACCCGTTAGGGAAATCATCTTATTCAATAAGTGATACTCCCTTCACGTCCCTCTGACATTCGCTGTACTCTGAGAGGAATCGGGCTTCAACAATGCTGAGAAGCGCATATCAACGCAGAAATCCTCCGGTGTTGTTCAAGTAGGGAGCACAAACTTACTTCACCACCTCCATAGGAGGCAAAGTTTGGAAAACTGAATTGTGGGTGTGGTGAGGGGTGTATTTATAGGCATTTTGAGGTTTGGGAAACTTTGCCCCTCCTGGTAGGATTGTATATCCAATATGTCACTAGCTCATGGACTCTTGTCAATTACATGAAAGAAATAATAACCACCCGCAATAAGTATTAAAAAAAGAAACCTAACCGCCGGTATGAAGTATTAAAAAAACAAAAAACAACTACAGAATAAAATGATTAACCCCTAAATCCGCGAAGCCCTACATCGCAAACTACCTAATGCATCTATTAACCCCTAATCCACCATTCCCCCACATCGCAAATTAAATAATTTACTAACCCCTAAACCGCCATCCACCACCAACACAATAAACGTAATTAATATATTAACCCCTAATCTGCCAACCCCCCACAACGCATTAAACCTAATTTACCTATTAACTCCTAAACCGCCAACCCCAAAACGCAAATAACTAATTTAATGACTAAGCTCCCTAACCTAACACCCCCTAAATTAACCCCTAATTACATAAAATAATAAAACACTAAATTACAATGAAAATTAAAAATCCTAACAGTAGTTTAAAAAAAAAAAATAAGGTTACATTAAATTAATCTAAAATTACACAAAATAAAAAAGGCTAACATTACAGAAAATAATAAACCACATTATCTAAAATAAAAAAATAAACCTAATCCTTATAAAAAAAATTAATAAGTCCCCCTCTAAACATTAAAGGCCTAACACTAAGCCCCAAATAGGTACTCACGGTTCCTGAAGTCCTGCGGAGAAGGTCTTCTTCCAGGCAGGTCCATCATCTGTCTTCATCCACAGCGAAGGCGGCGCGGAGCGGAGGTGCGGAACGGTCTTCTCAGATATTGCTATCCTTGGCGGCGTGGAGGCTCCTCTAACTGCAATCGTATGCCGCACATTGAAGATTGAATGCAAGGTACCCTATATTTAATGCATTCCAAGGAGCACCGCCGCCGAGGATCGCCGCTGATGATAGCCACATCTGGGAAGACCGCTCCGTGCCGCCTTCCCTGTGGAAGATAATGGACCCGCCTGAAAGAAGACCTTCTCCGCCAGACTTCAGGAATAGTGAGTACCTATTTGGGGCTTAGTGTTGGGCTTTTTTTTTATTTATTTTTTTAGATAAGGGTTTTTTGGGCAATTGAAAAAGAGCTGAATGCCCCTTTAAGAGCAGTGAAAAAAACAAATTATGCTTACCAGATAATTTCCTTTCCATCTGTATGAGGAGAGTCCACGGCTTCATTCTTTACTTGTGGGAATACAGAACCTGGCCACCAGGAGGAGGCAAAGACACCCCAGCCAAAGGCTTAAATACCTCCCCCACTTCCCTCATCCCCCAGTCATTCTGCTGAGGGAACAAGGAACAGTAGGAGAAATATCAGTGTATAAATGGTGCCAGAAAAACAAACAAAAAATAAATTTTGGTCCGCCCAACGGAGAAACCGGGCAGGGGCCGTGGACTCTCCTCATACAGATGGAAAGGAAATTATCTGGTAAGTATAATTTATGTTTTCCATTTTAGTATGACGAGGGTCCACGGCTTCATTCCTTACTTGTGGGAAACATATACCCAAGTTCTAGAGGACACTGAATGAAAACGGGAGGGTAAAAAGATAGGCGGACCCTATTCTGAGGGCACCACAGCCTGCAAAACCCTTTCTCCCAAAAGCTGCCTCAGCCGAATCAAAAATGTCAAATTTGTAAAACTTTTAAAAAGTATGTAAGGAGGACCAGGTAGCCGTCCTACAAATCTGCTCCATAGAGGCCTCATTCTTGAAGGCCCAAGAGGAAGCCACAGCTCTAGTGAAATGAGCCGTAATCCTCTGAGGAGGCTTATGTCCCGCTGTTTCATATGCTAAGCGGATAATGCTTCTCAACCAAAAAGATAGGGAAGTGGAAGAAGCTTTCTTTTCTCTACGCTTCCCAGAATAGACAACAAACAATGCTGAAGTCTGTCTAAACTCCTTCATAGCCTGAAGATAGAACTTCAAAGCACAAACCACATCCAAATTATGAAGTAATCGCTCCTTCGAAGGAGGAGGATTAGGACACAGGGAAGGAACTACGATCTCCTGATTGATGTTGCGATCAGACACCACCTTAGGGAGAAAACCTAGCCTAGTACGAAGAACAGCCTTATCAGCATGAAAAACTAGGTAAGGAGGCTCACATTGCAAAGCCGCCATCTCAGAAACTCTGCGTGCCGAGGCAATAGCCAGTAGAAAAAGAACCGGCCAAGACAGTAACTTAATGTCAACCAAATGCACGGCCTCAAACGGAGCCCTCTGCAAAACCTTAAGAACCAAATTTAGGGGGGCGGAGCCAACTTCTGCAATGGCAGGAAGCAACTCAGAGGAGATCCAGAGCTCGTGTAATATGTATAGAGAGTGGTGTGTTTGTAGCATACACACCATGCCCTTGGGGGGCGCTTCCTCAGTATCAACTAAGAAGTATGGCTTGTTGTATGTCTAATGAATACAAGATTAAGCAATTAGATACACTAATATCCCTAGCTGGGGAGGATAACAACACAAATATTTCTAAAATGTCAGAAAAGCATTAAATCATTATAAAACATTAATAATAACAGACAATATTATTGTCAGTGATGGAAGTGGTTAAAAATATTGAAATAAAATAATATAGATAATCAAAGATAACTGAGATAACTGTGGTAGTCTTTGTAACCAAAGTGTTGTAGATCCAACCGGTAAGGCAGCACTCTGTCAAAGGATGGCTATCCTGAGGTATAAAATCTATAAAAGAATAAAAAACAGAGGCGCCAACATGTCCTAATATCGCCCATACAAGGTATAATAACAGCACATAAGAATGTGAATACTCACAAACATAAAGCACCCGATGGTGCTAGTAGAGCAGGCTGGAAACTTAACAGTGATCCAGAACTCTGAAACCTTGGCACAGAGGCAGTCCTGATTCCTCTGGAAATCCAGTATTCAGGTTCCTATAGATGTATAAGAAAACAAACCAACATGGTCCAATATCGTCAGGACAAGGAAATAATTGGCCCCAAATAAATGCACTTACTAGATGGTAAGCACCAACAGGTGCAGAAGCAGCAAACTGGAACCAAAACGTCGCCCAGTAGAATATAATACAACGATCCTCAGCATGAACCAGGAACAGTATAGAAATATTGCAAAGGGTGATATGAACCACAAAAACAGAATTTATGCTTACCTGATAAATTACATTATCCAACGGTGTGTCCGGTCCACGGTGTCATCCTTACTTGTGGGAATATCTCTTCCCCAACAGGAAATGGCAAAGAGTCCCAGCAAAGCTGTCCATATAGTCCCTCCTAGGCTCCGCCCACCCCAGTCATTCGACCGACGGACAGGAGGAAAAAAACAGGAGAAACTATAGGGTGCCGTGGTGACTGTAGTTAGAGAAAATAATTCATCAAACCTGATTAAAAAAAACCAGGGCGGGCCGTGGACCGGACACACCGTTGGAGAAAGTAATTTATCAGGTAAGCATAAATTCTGTTTTCTCCAACATTGGTGTGTCCGGTCCACGGCGTCATCCTTACTTGTGGGAACCAATACCAAAGCTTTAGGACACGGGTGAAGGGAGGGAGCAAATCAGGTTACCTAAACAGAAGGCACCACGGCTTGCAAAACCTTTCTCCCAAAAATAGCCTCTGAAGAAGCAAAAGTATCAAATTTGTAAAATTTGGCAAAAGTGTGCAGTGAAGACCAAGTCGCTGCCTTACATATCTGATCAACCGAAGCCTCGTTCTTGAAGGCCCATGTGGAAGCCACAGCCCTAGTGGAGTGAGCTGTGATTCTTTCTGGAGGTTGCCGTCCGGCAGTCTCGTAAGCCAATCGGATGATGCTTTTAAGCCAAAAAGAAAGAGAGGTAGAAGTCGCTTTTTGACCTCTCCTTTTACCAGAATAGATGACAAACAGAGAAGAAGTTTGTCTGAACTCTTTTGTAGCTTCTAAATAGAATTTTAGAGCACGAACTACGTCTAAATTGTGTAACAAACGTTCCTTCTTTGAAACTGGATTCGGACACAAAGAAGGAACAACTATATCCTGGTTAATATTTTTGTTAGAAACAACCTTTGGAAGAAAACCAGGCTTAGTATGCGAAACAACCTTATCTGCATGGAACACCAGATAGGGCGGAGAACACTGCAGAGCAGATAACTCAGAAACTCTTCTAGCAGAAGAAATAGCAACCAAAAACAAAACTTTCCAAGATAACAACTTAATATCTATGGAATGTAGAGGTTCAAACGGAACCCCTTGAAGAACTGAAAGAACTAGATTTAAACTCCAGGGAGGAGTCAAAGGTCTGTAAACAGGCTTGATCCTAACCACAGCCTGAACAAATGCTTGAACATCTGGCACAGCTGCCAGTCGTTTGTGTAATAAGACAGATAAAGCAGAAATCTGTCCCTTTAGAGAACTTGCTGATAATCCTTTATCCAAACCCTCTTGTAGAAAGGAAAGGATCTTAGGGATTTTGATCTTATTCCATAAGAATCCCTTGGATTCACACCAGCAGATATATCTTTTCCATATTTTATGGTAAATTTTTCTAGTTACCGGTTTTCTGGCTTGAACTAGAGTATCTATCACAGAATCTGAAAACCCACGCTTTGATAGAATCAAGCGTTCAATTTCCAAGCCACCAGCTGGAGAGAGACCAGATTTGGATGTTCGAATGGACCCTGTACAAGAAGATCCTGTCTCAAAGGTAGCTTCCATGGTGGCACCGATGACATATTCACCAGGTCTGCATACCAAGTCCTGCGTGGCCACGCAGGAGCTATCAAGATCACCGAGGCCCTCTCCTGCTTGATCCTGGCTACCAGCCTGGGAATGAGAGGAAACGGTGGAAACACATAGGCTAGGTTGAAGGTCCAAGGCGCTACTAGTGCATCCACTAGATTCGCCTTGGGATCCCTGGATCTGGACCCGTAGCAAGGAACCTTGAAGTTCTGACGAGACGCAATCAGATCCATATCTGGAATGCCCCATAATTGAGTCAACTGGGCAAAGATCTCCGGGTGGAGTTCCCACTCCCCCGGATGGAATGTCTGACGACTCAGATAATCTGCCTCCCAGTTTTCCACACCTGGGATGTGGATCGCAGACAGGTGGCAGGGGTGATCCTCTGCCCATTTTATTATTTTGGTCACTTCTTTCATCGCCAGGGAACTCCTTGTTCCCCCCTGATGATAGATATAAGCAATAGTCGTCATGTTGTCTGATTGAAATCTTATGAATCTGGCCTTTGCTAGTTGAGGCCAAGCCCTGAGAGCATTGAATATCGCTCTCAGTTCCAGAATGTTTATCGGGAGAAGAGACTCTTCCCGAGACCATAGTCCCTGAGCTTTCAGGGATTTCCAGACCGCGCCCCAGCCCACTAGACTGGCGTCGGTCGTGACAATGACCCACTCTGGTCTGCGGAAGCTCATTCCCTGGGACAGGTGGTCCAGGGTTAGCCACCAACGGAGTGAGTCTCTGGTCTTCTGATCTACTTGAATCACTGGAGACAAGTCTGTATAGTCCCCATTCCACTGTTTCAGCATGCACAGTTGTAATTGTCTTAGATGAATTTGCGCAAAAGGAACTATGTCCATTGCTGCAACCATCAATCCTACTACTTCCATGCACTGAGCTACGGAAGGACGAGGAATAGAATGAAGAACTTGACAAGCGTTTAGAAGTTTTGACTTTCTGACTTCTGTCAGGAAAATCCTCATTTCTAAGGAATCTATTATTGTTCCCAAGAAGGGAACTCTTGTCGACGGAGACAGGGAACTTTTTTCTATGTTCACCTTCCATCCGTGAGATCTGAGAAAGGCCAGAACGATGTCTGTGTGAGCCTTTGCCTTTGAAAGAGACGACGCTTGTATTAGAATGTCATCCAAGTACGGTACTACTGCAATGCCCCTTGGTCTTAGAACCGCTAGAAGGGATCCGAGTACCTTTGTGAAAATCCTTGGAGCAGTGGCTAACCCGAATGGGAGTGCCACAAACTGGTAATGTTTGTCCAGAAAGGCGAACCTTAGGAACTGATGATGTTCTTTGTGGATAGGAATATGTAGATACGCATCCTTTAGATCCACGGTAGTCATAAATTGACCTTCCTGGATTGTGGGTAGAATCGTTCGAATGGTTTCCATTTTGAACGATGGTACTCTGAGAAATTTGTTTAGGATCTTTAAATCCAGAATTGGTCTGAAAGTTCCCTCTTTTTTGGGAACTACAAACAGATTTGAGTAAAATCCCATTCCTTGTTCCGCCGTTGGAACTGGGTGTATCACTCCCATCTTTAACAGGTCTTCTACACAATGTAAGAATGCCTGTCTCTTTATTTGGTTTGAGGATAAGTGAGACATGTGGAACCTTCCCCTTGGGGGTAGTTCCTTGAATTCCAGAAGATAACCCTGAGAAACTATTTCTAGTGTCCAGGGATCCTGAACATCTCTTGCCCAAGCCTGAGCAAAGAGAGAGAGTCTGCCCCCTACTAGATCCGGTCCCGGATCGGGGGCTACTCCTTCATGCTGTTTTGTTAGCAGCAGCAGGCTTCTTGGCCTGCTTACCCTTGTTCCAGCCTTGCGTCGGTTTCCAGGCTGGTTTGGTTTGAGAGGCATTACCCTCTTGTTTAGAGGATGCAGAGTTAGAGGCCGGTCCGTTCCTGAAATTGCGAAAGGAACGAAAATTAGACTTATTCTTGGCTTTGAAAGGCCTATCTTGTGGGAGGGCATGGCCCTTTCCCCCAGTGATGTCTGAAATAATCTCTTTCAATTCTGGCCCAAATAGAGTCTTACCCTTGAAGGGAATATTAAGTAATTTTGTCTTGGAAGATACATCCGCTGACCAAGACTTTAGCCAAAGCGCTCTGCGCGCCACAATTGCAAACCCTGAATTTTTCGCCGCTAATCTAGCTAGTTGCAAAGCGGCATCTAAAATAAAAGAATTAGCCAACTTGAGTGCGTGAACTCTGTCCATAACCTCCTCATACGGAGTCTCTCTACTGAGCGACTTTTCTAGTTCCTCGAACCAGAACCACGCTGCTGTAGTGACAGGAACAATGCACGAAATGGGTTGCAGAAGGTAACCTTGCTGTACAAAAATCTTTTTAAGCAAACCCTCCAATTTTTTATCCATAGGATCTTTGAAGGCACAATTATCCTCGATAGGAATAGCAGTGCGCTTGTTTAAAGTAGAAACTGCCCCCTCGACCTTAGGGACTGTCTGCCATAAGTCCTTTCTGGGGTCGACCATAGGAAATCATTTCTTAAATATAGGAGGGGGGACAAAAGGTATGCCGGGCTTCTCCCACTCCTTATTCACTATATCCGCCACCCGCTTGGGTATAGGAAAAGCGTCAGGGTGCACCGGAACCTCTAGGAAATTGTCCATCTTGCATAATTTTTCTGGAATGACCAGGTTGTCACAATCATCCAGAGTAGATAGCACCTCCTTAAGCAGTGCGCGGAGATGCTCTAATTTAAATTTAAATGTCACAACATCAGGTTCTGCTTGTTGAGAAATTTTACCTGAATCTGAAATTTCCCCATCTGACAAAACCTCCCTCATGACCCCTTCAGATTGGTGTGAGGGTATGACAGAGCAATTATCATCAGCGCCCTCCTGCTCTACAGTGTTTTAAACAGAGCAATCACGCTTTCTCTGATATGCAGGCATTTTAGATAAAATATTTGCTATGGAGTTATCCATTACTGCCGTTAATTGTTGCATAGTAATAAGCATTGGTGCGCTAGAGGTACTAGGGGCCTCCTGCGTGGGCAAAACTGGTGTAGACACAGAAGGAGATGATGTAGAACTATGTCTACTTCCTTCATCTGATGAATCATCTTGGGCAACTTTACTATCTGTGGCAATACTGTCCTTACTTTGTTTGGACGCTATGGCACAATTATCACACAATTTTGAAGGGGGACACACATTGATCTTCAAACATATAGAACATAGCTTATCTGAAGGTGCAGACATGTTAAACAGGCTTAAACTTGTCAAAAAAGTACAAAAACCGTTTAAAAACAAAACCGTTACTGTCTCTTTAAATTTTAAACAGTGCACACTTTATTACTGAATATGTGAAAAAGTATGAAGGAATTGTTCAAAATTTACCAAATTTTCACCACAGTGTCTTAAAGCATTGAAAGTATTGCACACCAATTTTCAGAGCTTTAACCCTTAAAATAAAGAAACCGGAGCCGGTTACAGTTTTAACCCCTCTACAGTCCCAGCTACAGCTTTTGCTGCGACTTTACCAAACCCAGGGGGGAATACGATACCAGATGAAGCCTTCTAGGAACTTTTCCAACTACTTTCAGATCCTCACACATGCATCTGCATGTCTTGCTCTCAAAAGTAACTGCGCATTAATGGAGCGAAAATGAAGCTCAGCCTACAACTGGGAAGGCCCTTCCTGACTGGAAAGGTGTCTAACACAGTGCCTGACGTTAAAAAACGTTCCCCAAGCTTATAAGTGTGAATTACAAGCATAAAATGCCCAAATAAAGCAATCGATTTTGCCCATAAAAGTGTCTACCAGTTTTATAGCCCATATTAAGCCCTTTATTCTGTTTGAGACTAAGAAAATGGCTTACCGGTCCCCATGAGGGGAAATGACAGCCTTCCAGCATTACACAGTCTTGTTAGAAATATGGCTAGTCATACCTTAAGCAGAAAAGTCTGCTAACTGTTTCCCCCAACTGAAGTTACTTCATCTCAACAGTCCTATGTGGAAACAGCAAACGATTTTAGTTACTGTCTGCTAAAATCATTTTCCTCTCACAAACAGAACTCTTCATCTTTTTCTGTTTCAGAGTAAATAGTACATACCATTTTAAAATAACAAACTCTTGATAGTAGAATTAAAAAACTACAACTAAACACCACATACTCTTAACCATCTCCGTGGAGATGTTGCCTGTGCAACGGCAAAGAGAATGACTGGGGTGGGCGGAGCCTAGGAGGGACTATATGGACAGCTTTGCTGGGACTCTTTGCCATTTCCTGTTGGGGAAGAGATATTCCCACAAGTAAGGATGACGCCGTGGACCGGACACACCAATGTTGGAGAAAGCAAGTGTATATAAAAAATGAAAAAGTCTTTATTAACACAGCGACACGTTTCTCAGCCTACTCAGGGCTGTTTCATCAGGCTCCCCTCTCTAAATTAAATTCTCTAGTTAGAGTTTCAAATGATTTCATATGTTTAGAGAGCGGATCAATCAACTGACACAAAAAAATCAAATTATTTGCTGACCATTTCCCAAAAGCAGAAGATGTACAGCCACTTTCAAAATCCGGATTTCCTCGAATAGGTAAATATTTAGAGAGAGTATGCCTGATCTCTAAGTGTTTGCAGATTTTAAGCCAGGCTATGATTACATTAATGATTGTATATTTTAATGTAGACTTTTGAACCTTTGAATGGTGTGAGATATTTAGTATTGCTTTCAGCGCATAGGGAAATATTATATTCTCCTCGATCTCTAAGCTGGTAGCATAATTGGCTTCAGTTAGCCAATCCAAAGCTATTCTGGCAAGACAGGCCAAATTATATTTTACCAGATTCGGGAAGGCAAAGCCGCCCATTTCTTTGGATGCATTAGTCTAGCTAATGCAATCCGCGTTTTTTTAGAAGCCCACAAAAAATGGGAGCAGCCTGCATTAAATTTTTTAATATCGACCTTCCGTATAAATACAGGAACATTCTGAATAACAAATAAGACTTTTGGGAGAGTTCGCATTTTAATTAACGCAATCCTTGCTGAGAGTGACAGTGATAACCTACTCCATTTCTGCATCTTAAAGAGACACTTCCTCCAGATAGGGGTAAAATTTATATCATACCATTCCTCTGGATTTCTGGAAATATTAATTCCTAAATATTTAATAGAGTTATCAGTTAATTTAAAGGGATTCTCCAAAAGACTATTTCTATTTTTAATTATCCACAGGATCTCTGATTTAGCTATATATATATATATATATATAGATAAAGCAACATAAGATGATATTATCCCTCTATGCTGATGATATTTTATTCTATATAAGGAATTCTGTGAAAAATATTCCAATCTTAGTGGATCTACTAGCGGAGTTTAGCAATTTTACTGGTTATAGAGTAAATATAGCTATTGTTAGTACCTTAAAATTGATATCTTATATTATGTGACATGAGAATCTATTTGTGTAACGTTGTATACCTCTAATTGAACCTCAATAAAAATTATAAAAAAATAAATTAAAAAAAGTATAAGACATTGAAGCTGCATGTTTGTTTCTACCTTTAAAATTTGAAAAATACTAACATATGTAAAATGTTTATGATCTATTAAAACGTCTGCCTTACTGTTTGTTGCATTGTAAAAAAAAGAAAAAAAGAACCAAATTTAAACTCCAAGGAGGAGCGGAAAGTCTAAACACAGGCCTGATTCTAGACAGAGCCTGAACAAACGACTGTATATCAGGAAGCTCAGCGAGCCTCTTGTGTAATAACACAGAAAGAGCCGAAATCTGTCCCTTTAAGAAACTAGCAGCCAATCCCTTCCCCAAACCGTCTTGGAGAAAAGAAAGAATCCTGGATACCTTGACTTTATGCCAGGGGAATCCACGTTCTTCACACCAGAATAAGTAGGTCCTCCACACCTTATGATAGATGTGACGGGTGACCGGCTTTCTAGATTGAATGAGAGTATCAATCACACTCTATGAAAAACCTGTCTTAGCTAGGACTAAGCGTTCAATCTCCACGCAGTCTGCCTCAGAGAATCTAGATTTTAATGAACAAAATGACCCTGTTCCAGCAGATCCCCTGCGACAGGGTAACCTCCATGGAGGAGATGATGACATCCCCACTAGGTCCGCAAACCACATCCTCTGCGGCCACGATGGAGCAATTAGAATAGTCGAGGCTTGCTCCTGCTTGATGTGGGCCACTACCCGAGGTAGAAGTGGCAACGGAGGAAAAATGTAGATTAGTTTGAATCCCCAGGACACTGCTAAGGAATCTATCAGCTCTGCCTGCAGATCCCTGGACTGTGACACGTATCTGGGTAGCTTAGTAATAAGTCTGGATGCCATGAGATCTATCTCCAGTGTCCCCCATCTGTTGCAAATCTCTGCAAACACTTCAGGATGGAGAGACCATTCCCCCGGAAATCTGCTAGGATGGTCTCAAGAAGGATGTCAACTGGGACAGGTGATCTGGACAGAGCCACCAAGAGAGAGAAATTCTCTCGACCGGTTGTCCAGAGAAATCTGTTGGGGAAAAGTCTGAGCGATCGCCGTTCCATTGCCTCAAAATACACAACTGAAGAGGCCTGAGATGGAACCTGGCAAATGGAATGACATCTATGCTGGGCACCATGAAGAAGAAGAGGAGCTCTTGAATGGTCTTCTGCCAGCCGGCAGGACGGAGCCTGGACCAGGATGTCATCCAAATAAGGAGCTACTGCAATACCTCTGGATCACGCTACCGCGAGCAGAGCTTTGCGGAGGGCTGCTGGCGTTGGGATTTTTCCGAACAAAAGGGACGAAAAATTAGGCCCCTATCCTTTAGGTTTATTCTTCTTATCCTGCGGTAGAACGGCACCCTTGCCCCCCATAACCGTGGATATGATAGAGTCCAGGCCTGGAACAAAAAGAATCTTCCCCTTAAATGGAAGGGAAAGCAATCTAGATTTTGAAGTCATGTCAGCAGACCAAGACTTCAGTCACAGAGCCCTACGGGCTAGAACAGAAAAGCCTGATGTCTTGGCATTCAAGTGAATAATCTGCATGTTTGCATTACAGATAAATGAATTAGCTACCCTCAAGGCCCTAATTCTTTCCTGGATTTCCTCGAGTGGAATTTCCACCTCGATCATCTCCGACAGAGAGTCACAACAATAGGTAGCGGATCCAGCCACCGCAGCAACTGCCGCTGAAGTAAATACCCTGTGTGCTGAAACATCTTTCTTAACAGAGATTAAAGTTTCTTATCCATGGGCTCCTTAAACGACGAACAATCGTCAAGCGGGATAGTGGTGCGCTTAGCAAGAGTGGAGATAGCTCCATCCACCTTAGGGACCGACCCCCACAACTCCAATTGAGAGTTAGGGACCGGAAACAATTTCTTAAAGGAAGAAGAAAGGGAAAAAGTGTATCCAAGCCTTTCCCATTCATTCTTAATAATGTTTGCCATCTTTACGGGAACCGAGGGGCACCAGCCTGTTCTCAAACTTTATCAAGCTTAGGAATAGAAGGTTCCTCGGTTAACTTGGGTTCCAGAACCTCTAAAGTAGCCAACACTTCCTTTAACAGAAAGCGTAAGTGCTCTATCCTAAATCTAAAGTCTGGTTCCTCCGCAGCTGGAGGCTTAGAGGCAGCCGATTCCGACCCAGAAAGAGCCTCCTCTGAAGTATCAGAGGCGTCTTCATCAGCGGACAATCTAGTATCAGATAAATAAAACAAGTTGGCAGATGACCCCTGGGATGGATAGCAGTATTTAACCTTTAGCTTGCACTTAACAGGGCGAGGAAAAGCACTGAAGGCCGCAGACACTGCCGTTTGCAACTGTTCGTTAAAGTCTGGCGGTAGGACGGCCCCTCCAGAAGGAAGATTAGTAGTGCAATGAGGAGTGCCATGCAGGACCGCCTCCGCTGCAGGAGAAAAGCGCGCCAAACTAACAGGCTGCGCAGTTATCCAAAAAACGAAAGTAAAACCTGAATGTTCTTACATCTGCCTCATCTCATACATGTCGCAGCATAAAACATAATAAAGCAAATCATGTATAAATCCCCCCTGTTCAATAATCCCCTTCCGGAGATATTAACCCTTGATTCCATACAGATAAATGAGTCACACTGTGACCGTGTCTTCTTATGCTATCATATGAGTATAAAATGAGACGATCTTACCGGAATCAACACCGTGGAACAGACACAGCCGCTCAAGTTTGACAGTCTTTTAGTATCGCACCTGACATGGACTTGAGTGATAGAAGCAGGTAGTGAAACTCGTCAACACTGATTGCTTAGGAGTTAATATGAGTCTGGATGGTTTCGCAGAAAGACTCTCCCTGCATCTCCAGACCCTACCGAAGAGTACTACCCTCCATAAGAGACTACTCCGAATCTTCGGAAACTTCTCTGCCATCCTTCTGTGATGAAAGGCAAAGAATGACTGGGGGGATGAAGGGAAGTGGGGGAGTTATTTAAACCTTTGGCTGCGGTGTCTTTGCCTCCTCCTGGTGGCCAGGTTCTTCTATCCCACAAGTAAGGAATGAAGCTGTGAACTCTCCTCATTTTAAGATGGAAAGAGCGGAATGCCCTTTTAAGGGCAATGCCCATACAAATGCCCCTTTAAGTGTTTTTTTTTTTTTTGGAGGGGGGGTTTGGTGGGTGGGTTTTTTTTACTATTAGGGGGACTTAGTATTTTTTTTAGAGATAAAAGAGCTGTTTAACTTAGGGCAATGCCATACAAAAGGCCCTTGTAAGGGCTATTGGCAGTTTAGTATTAGATTAGGGGTTGTTTTTATTATGGGGGGTATTTTCTATTTTTATAGGGGTATTAGTTTAGGTATACATTTTTTATTTTGGTTAGCTTTGTTTATTTTTTTCTGTAATTTAACTTTTTTTTTTGTAACTTAAAAGGGACAGTTCACCCAAAAATGTTCTCCCATTTAAATTGTTCCCAATGATCCATTTTACATGCTGGAGTGCATAAAATTGTTTACAAGTAGCTCCATTACCCATATTTTGGCCTTTGAAATAGCTGATTTAGCTTGTGGTATCCCAACCTATACTGAAAGTTTTAATACTGGAGTATATTCTATTGAATAGCCTAAGTAAACACAGCCAGTAGAAGATATTACACTCCCAGTGGGGTACAGAATAGTTAAGTAATGCAATGATCATTTTTCATTGTTCTCTCTATGTATTGAGCTTTAGTTTTCCAGATAAATATAAGATAAGGAAGCAAGTGTGTGTACACAAAGTGATAACATAATGAGATATGATATTACCTTAAACTCAACCCATTGTTATAGGCTGTGGTTTAAAAGCACAAAACCAGCTACTTCATATACATAAATAAACCTGAAAATGCAATTTCTCATACATTTTATACTCTGCAGCTGGTATAACAAGTCATTGAAAATACATTGATATAAAACAATTTTACAGTGTACTGTCCCTTTAAGCTTGGGGGGTTGTATTTTTTAAACATAGACTGCCTTCTGGGCAGGCTTATCGCCTAGTCAATAATAATAAAGTAATTTGTAGACAAACCTAACACTGTATATATCCAGACGCAGAATAGGGATTTGTTAATGCTAGCGCACAAAACAAAACCTCTTAAACAGGGTAAATACATTTAAATTTATATTGCATATATGACATTTGTATGATACTTGTGCAACATTTATTTTATTCTTACCGAATAGGATTGGGAGGTGGCGGAGGAGGTAGCGGAGGAGGAGGTGGCGGAGGAGGTGCCGCAGGTTTTTCTGCTAGTTGTATTCGTTTCTGGAGCTCTTCCACTGGAATTGAAACACATATTTACACATAATATTATACCACAAATCAATCACTGTGGCTAGATTGTTCTGTACTGAACGTATAACTATGATTTTCTAGCAGAAATAATGTTGTAGACATTATGTTTATTTTTATTTTTTAAATTAAATTATTAATTAAAATGAATAATTATTATAAATTATTTATTAATAAAAGTTAATAACTAAAAGTATGTGACTTTTTTATTAGAATGTCCCTTTAACATTGTACTTGGACTTTTACCATGCTGGAAACAGCTGGCCCAGATTAGCAGGCACTAATCAAATTGCCACCTCTCAGTACAATTAAAGAAACATTATGGACCCCATTACATGAGGACATTTCGTTAAAATGTGCTCTTACGGTAATTTATGAGGTGACCTAATTGTTGTACAAAGTCCTGTCCTGTCAGTCTTTTCAAAGTAGCAAAGCCTCTGAAAATTAGCACTTTGTCCCTTAATACTGGTTTTAAAATATAAATACATCCAGAGACGTAGCGTGATGTGGCTAGGATCTTACCTAGGGCAGCAATTTGGTTCTCTTCATTTTCCACATGATTTAGAACACTGTGTGTATTTTAGCCTTTTTAGGATCACTTCATGAACCTGTTTTTACATTAGACATACAATTATAATATTAAATCTCGTAATTGTAACCCTGAGCACAGATGAACTAATCACAGAGTGTTGGCAACACCGACAAACAATCTCTACCCTGACTAATTCGGTAAGGACTTGTAGTAGGACAGGTACATTGAGCTATTTACAACAATACGAATAGTCTCTATGGGGCCCATTTATCAAGCTCCGAACGGAGCTTGTGACCCCGTGTTTAAAGACCGCTGCTCCATAACCCTGTCCGCCTGCTCTGAGCAGGCGGATAGACATCACCGGAAATCAACCCGATCGAGTACGATCAGGTTGATTGACACCTCCCTGCTGGTGGCCCATTGGCTGCGAGGCTGCAGGGGGCGGCTGCAGGGGGCTGCTGGTGCAATGCTAAATACGGAGAGCGTATTGCTCTCTGCATTCAGCGAGGTCTTGCGGACCTGATCCGCACTGTCGGATCAGGTCCACAAGACCTTTGATAAATAGGCCCCTATATGTATAATTCCTGTCCCAGGATCTACTAGCCAACCATAGTCAGACCTTTCCTCTCAAACGGATATTCTACTATGAGCTGTCAGTTGCTCTTCTGCACTGGACTCACCCACTTTAACCCTAACACCGGAACTCATCCTAACACCGGAACTAATACATAACTAGACCGTGAGGTATCGCCTAACCTTGGCGCTCAAACAAAGCACTCTGGTCCTTCACTTGTTCTTTTGTCAATACAGCAACATCGTTTGGTCTAATGAGAGACTCTGTTACCATTCTCTAAGCATCTACTTCACCAAATCATTAGAGGAAGTTTCTACGGATTTGTATATTTTGACAATACCGCTTTAGAAGCCTCAACCCACACTTTGGACTGAGTATATGTATATTTTGTAACAGGTACCTCGATACAAAGTTGCTTCCCGCATTGGCACTTAGTATTGTATCATTATTTTATCGTTTTATTGATTGTATTTTACATATCGCTATTGATATTGTACATTTATTTTACTATTTCCTTGATGCCGGCATCTATTCTTTGTACTGTAACAAATGTTTAATTTATATTTTTGTTTTTTTATAATATATATTTTTGTTCTTTTCATATATCTACAATTTAACTAACATTACTTCACCTTTAGAGATCCATATTCTCCGTTTTACCCTATTTATTAATAATCAATAGTTCACGTGTACAATCACTATATTTCTATCAACACGATGTATATCACTTGCTATTTAAGATTAATCCCTTTTTTGCTCTTTTGCATTGCTAGCGCTATCCCAGCCCCCCCCCCCCTTTTTTTTTCAATGTCTGATATTCAGTTATGTCAAAGAGTGTAAAGCAAATCTTATATGCTGAGGATAACTCTGTATCCAGCACTCAAATAGTTAAAATATGAGCACACAAACTTGCAAAGCTTTGTACCATAGCTCAATTCTCTTTATGTTTAAAGGGACATTGTTGTTTAAAAACAACATGCTTTTATTAGTTAGAGCATGTCATTTTAACACTAGTGACCCTGAAGTGTGACATGTTTAACCTCTGCAAAGTGGTTAAACTCATTGTTAAATACCACTCAGGAGCCACAGAGCATGGCTGATTCAGAGCGGATACAGCTGGTAATCCAATCAGCAGCGGTTGTAACACGACCCTAACGTCTGATTGGGTCAGCAGCTGTGTCAGCTTGGAACTAGCAGTTCTAGCTACGTGTAGGGCTGCAACTAACGATTATTTTCATAATCGATTAATCGGCCGATTATTTTTTCGATTAATCGACTAATCGGATAAAAAGAGAATCAATAATAGTTTTCTATGTTTTAAATTAAAATCCACATAATGAGTGTTACAAATATAAACTTCAGACTAAAACTTTACATTAACACAACTGTTTCTTCAATTTTTAAGCAGCAGAGCACAGTTTTATAATTAAACAAAACAAAACCACAAACAGTTTGAAAAGAGGTAGAACTAGAAAGAGTTAGACTATCACTGTTAATAACATTCTGTTATTCACTCTTTCAGAAACTTTGCATTGAAATGCAAAAATCTCAACATGTCCACATGCTTCTGGCTAAATCTAGTTCTCTGTTTGCAGCTATATTTCCTGCAGCAGAGAAAAGGCTGTTGAGGTGTATAAGTAGGGTTTTGCCAATTTCACCAAAGTGGGCTATTTATCTTTGTTAACTCTTCACCAATGCTAAGTGTTTTCTACCTTGGCAAGGGGCCTCTCAAAGTAACCATTGACTTCATTCTAACATAAAAATATCTTGAATATCTGCATGCAATGGTAAATAACCAGCTATAAGGTTAGGGGAAATATCTAGTCCGCTCTAAAAATAACAAATATATACTTATAAAGGTTGAATCTGGTACATATCACAATTTATTACAAATATAAAAAAACAATAAAAAAACATAATCAAAAGCGCTAAGGACTGTATATCAATAACAGGACAAAGCCTTACACATTTATTTATACAGTACATATAATCAGCAATAGCAAGCAATACGCTAATAATTGTGCAAACAGAGAATAGTGCACATCAATTTAAATAACTCCCATCAATCTAGGGGCAAGGTGTAAATAACAAGCTCAGCACTATATCATGCAAAGCATAGTTCCAAATCACGAAATTTAATATAAACAATCCAAATGATGACTATTATATCTGGGTTGCACATAAGTAAGGGCTGGTTGTAAACGTATACTGTCCTGAAAAAGTGAAAAGTAGACGTCTGTAGACGTCCTTTAGGCTAAGGAAATAACCATAAAACACAATACCAAGTGCAGGAGTTCATTGGAGTGAAGAAGCTGGTCTTGTGCACAGACCAACTAATTGCAACCCGATTAATCGATTATGAGATTCGTTGACAACTATTTTCATAATCGATTATTATCGATTATGACGATTAGTTGTTGCAGCTCTAGCTACGTGTTCAACATATTGAAATAAAGGGTTGCTAATTAGACCATACATTTCGTTTAAACTATAATGTCCCTTTAAATCCCAGCCACAACCACTGGATAACCCAGTTATGTTTACATAAGAGCATAGTATACTAGTGGGTACATTAATTGGAATAAAAAAATATTTAAAAAGATTCAGTTCTATAACTTTTAGCTTTACTAACACCCAAATCCCAGTACCTGAGTGCCTTAGGTCTTTTACTATAGACTCTGAAGTTCGACACTTGGCTTCCAGTTCCTTTTTATCCTCTTCTAATAATTCCAGCTGTTTCCGAAGGCTCTGTAACTCTTTCCGGAGTTTGGCCTCTTCCAGCTGTTCTTCCATATCCTTTACCTGCATAAACACAACATTATATAATAAACGCGCATTTAGATGTTAAATAAAAACTATTTTAAAAGTATTAATTAACCTACGTTATCACATAATTTATATATCACTACTGTTTTAAAGAATGAGAGGACTATTAAAGTGAATGTAAATTTTGATGCTAAACTGCCCGTTTTTTTAAAAATTAGATTAAAAACAGGGGCACTTTAATTTATCAAAATTTACATTTCACTCCTGTTGTGAGAAAAAAAACTTACCTTTCAATATTGAGAGCCGATCCAGCTTCCTCCGCCCGTCGCAAAGCCTCTTCCTGTGTCTAAAATGAGGAATCCGGCTTCCTCCAATCACGGCTTTGAATCAGACACTGATTCCCCCAAGGGGGGAAGCCGTGATTGGCGGATGACCGATCCATCATTTCTGATGTCAGAAATGGCTTGCGCCGACCGGAGGAAGCTGGAGCTGCTGTGAAGATTAAAAGGTAAGTTTTTTTTTCACAACATGAGTGAAATGAAATTTTGATGAATTAAAGTGCCACTGTTTTTAATCGAATTTTTAAAAACCGGGCACTTAAGCATCAAAATTTACATTTAGTTTAAATACAGCCGAATTGCATATTCAACTAAATATATAATAAAAAGCCAATGCAATAACTCTCAGTCTGCATTGCAAAATGAGTACATTTTTTTTTTTTTTTTTTACAAATTTCAAAAATTACTTAAATTTTTTTTTACATGTCCCCTGTATCATGTGACTGCCATAAGCCAATCAAAAAAAGCATAAAGGATATACTGTGAACTCTTTTACAATGCTCAGTCGGAGCTGGTGCCTCAGAAAGTGTGCATTTAAAAATATTGTGCACATTTTAATAATAGAAGCAAATTGGAAAGCTTTTTTAAAATTTTAAACAACTTTCCATTTTACTTTTGTTTTCTAATTTTCTTTGTCCTGTTGGTATCCTTTGTTGAAAGTCATACCTAGGTTGGCTCAGGAGCAGAACCTTGGTAGTCACACACATATATGCCTCATGTTACTGGCTTACTATTGTGTTCAGCTAGCTCCCAGTAGTGCACTGCTGCTCCTTCAACAAAGGATACCAAGAGACTAAAGCAAATTTGATAGAAGTAAATTGGAAGTTGTTTAACCCCTAGACTGTAAGAACATTCCACACCATCCTAACAGTGCTGGGCTTTAGCGCCGTTGGGACTGCATGGAACATTCTACCTTATATGGCGTCCTGCAGCCTCCTCCTTCGGGAAAATGAAAACTCAGATTCGGGGGCAGTGCCTAGCATCATAGGCAGTCCCCAAGGATCCGATCCCGGCCTTGAAATCACGTGATCGCACTATCGCAATATTTAATTTGTTCAGAAAGTGTTTACATTGAAACTTCTTTCCAATCTAAGCACTTGCACCCTGGCATGAAGGGAATAAA
>NC_069507.1:228068148-228105526 GCF_027579735.1 Bombina bombina | reverse complement strand
GTTAGGTGTATAATGATGTACAGACACACGCTAGTCTCTAGGTGTATAATGATGTACAGACACACGCTAGTCTCTAGGTGTATAATGATGTACAGACATACGCTAGTCTCTAGGTGTATAATGATGTACAGACACACGCTAGTCTCTAGGTGTATAATGATGTACAGACACTGCTAGTCTCTAGGTGTATAATGATGTACAGACACACGCTAGTCTCTAGGTGTATAATGATGTACAGACACACGCTAGTCTCTAGGTGTATAATGATGTACAGACACACGCTAGTCTCTAGGTGTATATGATGTACAGACACACGCTAGTCTCTAGGTGTATAATGATGTACAGACACGCTAGTCTCTAGGTGTATAATGATGTACAGACACACGCTAGTCTCTAGGTGTATAATGATGTACAGACACACGCTAGTCTCTAGGTGTATAATGATGTACAGACACACGCTAGTCTCTAGGTGTATAATGATGTACAGACACACGCTAGTCTCTAGGTGTATAATGATGTACAGACACACGCTAGTCTCTAGGTGTATAATGATGTACAGACACGCTAGTCTCTAGGTGTATAATGATGTACAGACACACGCTAGTCTCTAGGTGTATAATGATGTACAGACACGCTAGTCTCTAGGTGTATAATGATGTACAGACACGCTAGTCTCTAGGTGTATAATGATGTACAGACACACGCTAGTCTCTAGGTGTATAATGATGTACAGACACACGCTAGTCTCTAGGTGTATAATGATGTACAGACACGCTAGTCTCTAGGTGTATAATGATGTACAGACACACGCTAGTCTCTAGGTGTATAATGATGTACAGACACACGCTAGTCTCTAGGTGTATAATGATGTACACACGCTAGTCTCTAGGTGTATAATGATGTACAGACACGCTAGTCTCTAGGTGTATAATGATGTACAGACACACGCTAGTCTCTAGGTGTATAATGATGTACAGACACACGCTAGTCTCTAGGTGTATAATGATGTACAGACACACGCTAGTCTCTAGGTGTATAATGATGTACAGACACCGCTAGTCTCTAGGTGTATAATGATGTACAGACACACGCTAGTCTCTAGGTGTATAATGATGTACAGACACGCTAGTCTCTAGGTGTATAATGATGTACAGACACACGCTAGTCTCTAGGTGTATAATGATGTACAGACACACGCTAGTCTCTAGGTGTATAATGATGTACAGACACACGCTAGTCTCTAGGTGTATAATGATGTACAGACACACGCTAGTCTCTAGGTGTATAATGATGTACAGACACCAGCTAGTCTCTAGGTGTATAATGATGTACAGACACACGCTAGTCTCTAGGTGTATAATGATGTACAGACACACGCTAGTCTCTAGGTGTATAATGATGTACAGACACGCTAGTCTCTAGGTGTATTAATGATGTACAGACACACGCTAGTCTCTAGGTGTATAATGATGTACAGACACACGCTAGTCTCTAGGTGTATAATGATGTACAGACACGCTAGTCTCTAGGTGTATAATGATGTACAGACACACGCTAGTCTCTAGGTGTATAATGATGTACAGACACACGCTAGTCTCTAGGTGTATAATGATGTACAGCGCTAGTCTCTAGGTGTATAATGATGTACAGACACACGCTAGTCTCTAGGTGTATAATGATGTACAGACACACGCTAGTCTCTAGGTGTATAATGATGTACAGACACGCTAGTCTCTAGGTGTATAATGATGTACAGACACACGCTAGTCTCTAGGTGTATAATGATGTACAGACACACGCTAGTCTCTAGGTGTATAATGATGTACAGACACACGCTAGTCTCTAGGTGTATAATGATGTACAGACACGCTAGTCTCTAGGTGTATAATGATGTACAGACACACGCTAGTCTCTAGGTGTATAATGATGTACAGACACACGCTAGTCTCTAGGTGTATAATGATGTACAGACACACGCTAGTCTCTAGGTGTATAATGATGTACAGACACGCTAGTCTCTAGGTGTATAATGATGTACAGACACGCTAGTCTCTAGGTGTATAATGATGTACAGACACACGCTAGTCTCTAGGTGTATAATGATGTACAGACACACGCTAGTCTCTAGGTGTATAATGATGTACAGACACACGCTAGTCTCTAGGTGTATAATGATGTACAGACACGCTAGTCTCTAGGTGTATAATGATGTACAGACACACGCTAGTCTCTAGGTGTATAATGATGTACAGACCTGCTAGTCTCTAGGTGTATAATGATGTACAGACACACGCTAGTCTCTAGGTGTATAATGATGTACAGACACACGCTAGTCTCTAGGTGTATAATGATGTACAGACACACGCTAGTCTCTAGGTGTATAATGATGTACAGACACACGCTAGTCTCTAGGTGTATAATGATGTACAGACACACGCTAGTCTCTAGGTGTATAATGATGTACAGACACACGCTAGTCTCTAGGTGTATAATGATGTACAGACACTGCTAGTCTCTAGGTGTATAATGATGTACAGACAACGCTAGTCTCTAGGTGTATAATGATGTACAGACACACGCTAGTCTCTAGGTGTATAATGATGTACAGACACATGCTAGTCTCTAGGTGTATAATGATGTACAGACACACGCTAGTCTCTAGGTGTATAATGATGTACAGACACACGCTAGTCTCTAGGTGTATAATGATGTACAGACACGCTAGTCTCTAGGTGTATAATGATGTACAGACACACGCTAGTCTCTAGGTGTATAATGATGTACAGACACACGCTAGTCTCTAGGTGTATAATGATGTACAGACACACGCTAGTCTCTAGGTGTATAATGATGTACAGACACACGCTAGTCTCTAGGTGTATAATGATGTACAGACACACGCTAGTCTCTAGGTGTATAATGATGTACAGACACACGCTAGTCTCTAGGTGTATAATGATGTACAGACACACGCTAGTCTCTAGGTGTATAATGATGTACAGACACGCTAGTCTCTAGGTGTATAATGATGTACAGACACACGCTAGTCTCTAGGTGTATAATGATGTACAGACACACGCTAGTCTCTAGGTGTATAATGATGTACAGACACACGCTAGTCTCTAGGTGTATAATGATGTACAGACACACGCTAGTCTCTAGGTGTATAATGATGTACAGACACACGCTAGTCTCTAGGTGTATAATGATGTACAGACACACGCTAGTCTCTAGGTGTATAATGATGTACAGACACACGCTAGTCTCTAGGTGTATAATGATGTACAGACACACGCTAGTCTCTAGGTGTATAATGATGTACAGACACACGCTAGTCTCTAGGTGTATAATGATGTACAGACACATGCTAGTCTCTAGGTGTATAATGATGTACAGACACGCTAGTCTCTAGGTGTATAATGATGTACAGACACACGCTAGTCTCTAGGTGTATAATGATGTACAGACACGCGCTAGTCTCTAGGTGTATAATGATGTACAGACACACGCTAGTCTCTAGGTGTATAATGATGTACAGACACACGCTAGTCTCTAGGTGTATAATGATGTACAGACACGCTAGTCTCTAGGTGTATAATGATGTACAGACGCTAGTCTCTAGGTGTATAATGATGTACAGACACGCTAGTCTCTAGGTGTATAATGATGTACAGACACACGCTAGTCTTAGGTGTATAATGATGTACAGACACACGCTAGTCTCTAGGTGTATAATGATGTACAGACACACGCTAGTCTCTAGGTGTATAATGATGTACAGACATACGCTAGTCTCTAGGTGTATAATGATGTACAGACACGCTAGTCTCTAGGTGTATAATGATGTACAGACACGCTAGTCTCTAGGTGTATAATGATGTACAGACACGCTAGTCTCTAGGTGTATAATGATGTACAGACACACGCTAGTCTCTAGGTGTATAATGATGTACAGACACACGCTAGTCTCTAGGTGTATAATGATGTACAGACACACGCTAGTCTCTAGGTGTATAATGATGTACAGACATACGCTAGTCTCTAGGTGTATAATGATGTACAGACACACGCTAGTCTCTAGGTGTATAATGATGTACAGACACACGCTAGTCTCTAGGTGTATAATGATGTACAGACACGCTAGTCTCTAGGTGTATAATGATGTACAGACACACGCTAGTCTCTAGGTGTATAATGATGCACAGACACACGCTAGTCTCTAGGTGTATAATGATGTACAGACACGCTAGTCTCTAGGTGTATAATGATGTACAGACACATGCTAGTCTCTAGGTGTATAATGATGTACAGACACACGCTAGTCTCTAGGTGTATAATGATGCACAGACACGCGCTAGTCTCTAGGTGTATAATGATGTACAGACACACGCTAGTCTCTAGGTGTATAATGATGTACAGACACATGCTAGTCTCTAGGTGTATAATGATGTACAGACACACGCTAGTCTCTAGGTGTATAATGATGTACAGACACACGCTAGTCTCTAGGTGTATAATGATGTACAGACACACGCTAGTCTCTAGGTGTATAATGATGTACAGACACACGCTAGTCTCTAGGTGTATAATGATGTACAGACACACTAGTCTCTAGGTGTATAATGATGTACAGACACACGCTAGTCTCTAGGTGTATAATGATGCACAGACACGCGCTAGTCTCTAGGTGTATAATGATGTACAGACACGCTAGTCTCTAGGTGTATAATGATGTACAGACACACGCTAGTCTCTAGGTGTATAATGATGTACAGACACACGCTAGTCTCTAGGTGTATAATGATGTACAGACACACGCTAGTCTCTAGGTGTATAATGATGTACAGACACACGCTAGTCTCTAGGTGTATAATGATGTACAGACCTGCTAGTCTCTAGGTGTATAATGATGTACAGACACGCGCTAGTCTCTAGGTGTATAATGATGTACAGACATACGCTAGTCTCTAGGTGTATAATGATGTACAGACACACGCTAGTCTCTAGGTGTATAATGATGTACAGACACACGCTAGTCTCTAGGTGTATAATGATGTACAGACATACGCTAGTCTCTAGGTGTATAATGATGTACAGACACACGCTAGTCTCTAGGTGTATAATGATGTACAGACATACGCTAGTCTCTAGGTGTATAATGATGTACAGACATACGCTAGTCTCTAGGTGTATAATGATGTACAGACATACGCTAGTCTCTAGGTGTATAATGATGTACAGACACGCTAGTCTCTAGGTGTATAATGATGTACAGACACACGCTAGTCTCTAGGTGTATAATGATGTACAGACATACGCTAGTCTCTAGGTGTATAATGATGTACAGACATACGCTAGTCTCTAGGTGTATAATGATGTACAGACACCGCTAGTCTCTAGGTGTATAATGATGTACAGACACACGCTAGTCTCTAGGTGTATAATGATGTACAGACATACGCTAGTCTCTAGGTGTATAATGATGTACAGACACATGCTAGTCTCTAGGTGTATAATGATGTACAGACACACGCTAGTCTCTAGGTGTATAATGATGTACAGACACACGCTAGTCTCTAGGTGTATAATGATGTACAGACACACGCTAGTCTCTAGGTGTATAATGATGTACAGACACACGCTAGTCTCTAGGTGTATAATGATGTACAGACACACGCTAGTCTCTAGGTGTATAATGATGTACAGACATACGCTAGTCTCTAGGTGTATAATGATGTACAGACACACGCTAGTCTCTAGGTGTTAATGATGTACAGACACACGCTAGTCTCTAGGTGTATAATGATGTACAGACACACGCTAGTCTCTAGGTGTATAATGATGTACAGACACACGCTAGTCTCTAGGTGTATAATGATGTACAGACCTGCTAGTCTCTAGGTGTATAATGATGTACAGACACACTAGTCTCTAGGTGTATAATGATGTACAGACACGCTAGTCTCTAGGTGTATAATGATGTACAGACACACGCTAGTCTCTAGGTGTATAATGATGTACAGACACACGCTAGTCTCTAGGTGTATAATGATGTACAGACACACGCTAGTCTCTAGGTGTATAATGATGTACAGACACACGCTAGTCTCTAGGTGTATAATGATGTACAGACACACGCTAGTCTCTAGGTGTATAATGATGTACAGACACACGCTAGTCTCTAGGTGTATAATGATGTACAGACACACGCTAGTCTCTAGGTGTATAATGATGTACAGACACACGCTAGTCTCTAGGTGTATAATGATGTACAGACACACGCTAGTCTCTAGGTGTATAATGATGTACAGACACACGCTAGTCTCTAGGTGTATAATGATGTACAGACACACGCTAGTCTTAGGTGTATAATGATGTACAGACACACGCTAGTCTCTAGGTGTATAATGATGTACAGACACACGCTAGTCTCTAGGTGTATAATGATGTACAGACACACGCTAGTCTCTAGGTGTATAATGATGTACAGACACACGCTAGTCTCTAGGTGTATAATGATGTACAGACACACGCTAGTCTCTAGGTGTATAATGATGTACAGACACACGCTAGTCTCTAGGTGTATAATGATGTACAGACACACGCTAGTCTCTAGGTGTATAATGATGTACAGACACACGCTAGTCTCTAGGTGTATAATGATGTACAGACACACGCTAGTCTCTAGGTGTATAATGATGTACAGACACACGCTAGTCTCTAGGTGTATAATGATGTACAGACACACGCTAGTCTCTAGGTGTATAATGATGTACAGACACGCTAGTCTCTAGGTGTATAATGATGTACAGACACACGCTAGTCTCTAGGTGTATAATGATGTACAGACACACGCTAGTCTCTAGGTGTATAATGATGTACAGACACACGCTAGTCTCTAGGTGTATAATGATGTACAGACACACGCTAGTCTCTAGGTGTATAATGATGTACAGACACACGCTAGTCTCTAGGTGTATAATGATGTACAGACACACGCTAGTCTCTAGGTGTATAATGATGTACAGACACACGCTAGTCTCTAGGTGTATAATGATGTACAGACACGCGCTAGTCTCTAGGTGTATAATGATGTACAGACACGTGCTAGTCTCTAGGTGTATAATGATGTACAGACACACGCTAGTCTCTAGGTGTATAATGATGTACAGACACGTGCTAGTCTCTAGGTGTATAATGATGTACAGACACACGCTAGTCTCTAGGTGTATAATGATGTACAGACACACGCTAGTCTCTAGGTGTATAATGATGTACAGACACACGCTAGTCTCTAGGTGTATAATGATGTACAGACACACGCTAGTCTCTAGGTGTATAATGATGTACAGACACGCTAGTCTCTAGGTGTATAATGATGTACAGACACGTGCTAGTCTCTAGGTGTATAATGATGCACAGACATACGCTAGTCTCTAGGTGTATAATGATGTACAGACACACGCTAGTCTCTAGGTGTATAATGATGTACAGACCTGCTAGTCTCTAGGTGTATAATGATGTACAGACACGCTAGTCTCTAGGTGTATAATGATGTACAGACACACGCTAGTCTCTAGGTGTATAATGATGTACAGACACACGCTAGTCTCTAGGTGTATAATGATGTACAGACACACGCTAGTCTCTAGGTGTATAATGATGTACAGACACACGCTAGTCTCTAGGTGTATAATGATGTACAGACACACGCTAGTCTCTAGGTGTATAATGATGTACAGACACACGCTAGTCTCTAGGTGTATAATGATGTACAGACACGCTAGTCTCTAGGTGTATAATGATGTACAGACACACGCTAGTCTCTAGGTGTATAATGATGTACAGACACACGCTAGTCTCTAGGTGTATAATGATGTACAGACCTGCTAGTCTCTAGGTGTATAATGATGTACAGACACACGCTAGTCTCTAGGTGTATAATGATGTACAGACACGCTAGTCTCTAGGTGTATAATGATGTACAGACCTGCTAGTCTCTAGGTGTATAATGATGTACAGACACACGCTAGTCTCTAGGTGTATAATGATGTACAGACACGCGCTAGTCTCTAGGTGTATAATGATGTACACACACGCTAGTCTCTAGGTGTATAATGATGTACAGACACATGCTAGTCTCTAGGTGTATAATGATGTACAGACCTGCTAGTCTCTAGGTGTATAATGATGTACAGACACACGCTAGTCTCTAGGTGTATAATGATGTACAGACACGCGCTAGTCTCTAGGTGTATAATGATGTACAGACACACGCTAGTCTCTAGGTGTATAATGATGTACAGACACACGCTAGTCTCTAGGTGTATAATGATGTACAGACACACGCTAGTCTCTAGGTGTATAATGATGTACAGACACGCTAGTCTCTAGGTGTATAATGATGTACAGACACACGCTAGTCTCTAGGTGTATAATGATGTACAGACACACGCTAGTCTCTAGGTGTATAATGATGTACAGACACGCGCTAGTCTCTAGGTGTATAATGATGTACAGACACGCTAGTCTCTAGGTGTATAATGATGTACAGACACATGCTAGTCTCTAGGTGTATAATGATGTACAGACACGTGCTAGTCTCTAGGTGTATAATGATGTACAGACATACGCTAGTCTCTAGGTGTATAATGATGTACAGACATACGCTAGTCTCTAGGTGTATAATGATGTACAGACACACGCTAGTCTCTAGGTGTATAATGATGTACAGACACATGCTAGTCTCTAGGTGTATAATGATGTACAGACACACGCTAGTCTCTAGGTGTATAATGATGTACAGACACACGCTAGTCTCTAGGTGTATAATGATGTACAGACACACGCTAGTCTCTAGGTGTATAATGATGTACAGACACATGCTAGTCTCTAGGTGTATAATGATGTACAGACACACGCTAGTCTCTAGGTGTATAATGATGTACAGACACGCTAGTCTCTAGGTGTATAATGATGTACAGACACACGCTAGTCTCTAGGTGTATAATGATGTACAGACACACGCTAGTCTCTAGGTGTATAATGATGTACAGACACACGCTAGTCTCTAGGTGTATAATGATGTACAGACACACGCTAGTCTCTAGGTGTATAATGATGTACAGACACGCTAGTCTCTAGGTGTATAATGATGTACAGACACGCTAGTCTCTAGGTGTAATGATGTACAGACACACGCTAGTCTCTAGGTGTATAATGATGTACACAGACACGCTAGTCTCTAGGTGTATAATGATGTACAGACACACGCTAGTCTCTAGGTGTATAATGATGTACAGACACACGCTAGTCTCTAGGTGTATAATGATGTACAGACACGCTAGTCTCTAGGTGTATAATGATGTACAGACACACGCTAGTCTCTAGGTGTATAATGATGTACAGACACACGCTAGTCTCTAGGTGTATAATGATGTACAGACACACGCTAGTCTCTAGGTGTATAATGATGTACAGACACGTGCTAGTCTCTAGGTGTATAATGATGTACAGACCTGCTAGTCTCTAGGTGTATAATGATGTACAGACATACGCTAGTCTCTAGGTGTATAATGATGTACAGACACACGCTAGTCTCTAGGTGTATAATGATGTACAGACACACGCTAGTCTCTAGGTGTATAATGATGCACAGACATACGCTAGTCTCTAGGTGTATAATGATGTACAGACACACGCTAGTCTCTAGGTGTATAATGATGTACAGACACACGCTAGTCTCTAGGTGTATAATGATGTACAGACACACGCTAGTCTCTAGGTGTATAATGATGTACAGACACACGCTAGTCTCTAGGTGTATAAATGATGTACAGAAACACGCTAGTCTCTAGGTGTATAATGATAAACAGACGCTAGTCCGTCTAGGTGTATAATGATGTACAGACACACCTAGTCTCTAGGTGTATAATGATGTACAGACACACGCTAGTCTCTAGTGTATAAGTGATGTACAGACACACCTAGTCTCTAGGTGTATAATGATGTACAGACACACGCTAGTCTCTAGGGTGTTTAATGATGTACAGACAAACGCTAGTCTCTAGGTGGTATAATGATGTACAGACACACGCTAGTCGTCTAGGTGTATAATGATGTACAGACATACGCTAGTCTCTAGGTGTATAATGATGTACAGACATACGCTAGTCTCTAGGTGTATAATGATGTACAGACATACGCTAGTCTCTAGGTGTATAATGATGTACAGACACACGCTAGTCTCTAGGTGTATAATGATGTACAGACACACGCTAGTCTCTAGGTGTATAATGATGTACAGACACACGCTAGTCTCTAGGTGTATAATGATGTACAGACACACGCTAGTCTCTAGGTGTATAATGATGTACAGACACACGCTAGTCTCTAGGTGTATAATGATGTACAGACACGCTAGTCTCTAGGTGTATAATGATGTACAGACACGCTAGTCTCTAGGTGTATAATGATGTACAGACCTGCTAGTCTCTAGGTGTATAATGATGTACAGACACGCTAGTCTCTAGGTGTATAATGATGTACAGACACGCTAGTCTCTAGGTGTATAATGATGTACAGACACACGCTAGTCTCTAGGTGTATAATGATGTACAGACACGCTAGTCTCTAGGTGTATAATGATGTACAGACACACGCTAGTCTCTAGGTGTATAATGATGTACAGACACACGCTAGTCTCTAGGTGTATAATGATGTACAGACACACGCTAGTCTCTAGGTGTATAATGATGTACAGACACACGCTAGTCTCTAGGTGTATAATGATGTACAGACACACGCTAGTCTCTAGGTGTATAATGATGCACAGACACACGCTAGTCTCTAGGTGTATAATGATGTACAGACACACGCTAGTCTCTAGGTGTATAATGATGTACAGACACGCTAGTCTCTAGGTGTATAATGATGTACAGACACGCTAGTCTCTAGGTGTATAATGATGTACAGACACACGCTAGTCTCTAGGTGTATAATGATGTACAGACACACGCTCGGCTCGAGGTGTATAATGATGTACAGACACAGCGCTAGTCTCTAGGTGTAAATGATGTACAGGACACACGCTAGTCTCTAGGGTGTATAATGAATGTACAGACTCACGCTAGTCTCTAGGGTGTATAATGATGTACAGACACACGCTAGTCTCTAGGTGTTTATAATGATGCTACAGACACACGCTAGTCTCTAGGTGTAAAATGATGTACAGACACACGCTAGTCTCTAGTGTATAATGATGTACAGACACACGCTAGTACTCTAGGTGTATAATGATGTACAGACACACCGCTAGTCTCTAGGTGTATAATGATGTACAGACACACGCTAGTCTCTAGGTGTATAATGATGTACAGAACACGCAAGTCTCTAGGTGTATAATGATGTACAGACACACGCTAGTCTCTAGGTGTATAATGATGTACAGACCTGCTAGTCTCTAGGTGTATAATGATGTACAGACACGCGCTAGTCTCTAGGTGTATAATGATGTACAGACCTGCTAGTCTCTAGGTGTATAATGATGTACAGACACACGCTAGTCTCTAGGTGTATAATGATGTACAGACACACGCTAGTCTCTAGGTGTATAATGATGTACAGACACACGCTAGTCTCTAGGTGTATAATGATGTACAGACACACGCTAGTCTCTAGGTGTATAATGATGTACAGACATACGCTAGTCTCTAGGTGTATAATGATGTACAGACCTGCTAGTCTCTAGGTGTATAATGATGTACAGACACACGCTAGTCTCTAGGTGTATAATGATGTACAGACACGCGCTAGTCTCTAGGTGTATAATGATGTACAGACACACGCTAGTCTCTAGGTGTATAATGATGTACAGACACACGCTAGTCTCTAGGTGTATAATGATGTACAGACACACGCTAGTCTCTAGGTGTATAATGATGTACAGACACACGCTAGTCTCTAGGTGTATAATGATGTACAGACACACGCTAGTCTCTAGGTGTATAATGATGTACAGACACGCGCTAGTCTCTAGGTGTATAATGATGTACAGACACGCTAGTCTCTAGGTGTATAATGATGTACAGACACGTGCTAGTCTCTAGGTGTATAATGATGTACAGACACACGCTAGTCTCTAGGTGTATAATGATGTACAGACACGCTAGTCTCTAGGTGTATAATGATGTACAGACACACGATAGTCTCTAGGTGTATAATGATGTACAGACACACGCTAGTCTCTAGGTGTATAATGATGTACAGACACACGCTAGTCTCTAGGTGTATAATGATGTACAGACAACACGCTAGTCTCTAGGTGTATAATGATGTACAGACACGCGCTAGTCTCTAGGTGTATAATGATGTACAGACACGCGCTAGTCTCTAGGTGTATAATGATGTACAGACACACGCTAGTCTCTAGGTGTATAATGATGTACAGACACACGCTAGTCTCTAGGTGTATAATGATGTACAGACCTGCTAGTCTCTAGGTGTATAATGATGTACAGACACACGCTAGTCTCTAGGTGTATAATGATGTACAGACACACGCTAGTCTCTAGGTGTATAATGATGTACAGACACACGCTAGTCTCTAGGTGTATAATGATGTACAGACACACGCTAGTCTCTAGGTGTATAATGATGTACAGACACACGCTAGTCTCTAGGTGTATAATGATGTACAGACACACGCTAGTCTCTAGGTGTATAATGATGTACAGACACACGCTAGTCTCTAGGTGTATAATGATGTACAGACACGCGCTAGTCTCTAGGTGTATAATGATGTACAGACCTGCTAGTCTCTAGGTGTATAATGATGTACAGACCTGCTAGTCTCTAGGTGTATAATGATGTACAGACACACGCTAGTCTCTAGGTGTATAATGATGTACAGACACACGCTAGTCTCTAGGTGTATAATGATGTACAGACATACGCTAGTCTCTAGGTGTATAATGATGTACAGACATACGCTAGTCTCTAGGTGTATAATGATGTACAGGGACACACGCTAGTCTCTAGGTGTATAATGCATGTACAGACACAGCTAGTCTCTAGGTGTATAATGATGTACAGACACACGCTAGTCTCTAGGTGTATAATGATGTACAGACACACCGCTAGTCCTCTAGGTGTATAATGATGTTACAGACACACGCTAAGTCTCTAGGTGTATAATGATGTACAGACACAGCGGGGCTAGTCTCTAGGTGTATAAGTATGTACAGAACACGTCGCTAGTCTCTAGGTGTATAATGATGTACAGACACACGCTAGTCTCTAGGTGTATAATGATGTACAGACACACGCTAGTCTCTAGGTTGTATATTGATGTACAGACACTGCTAGTCCTCTATGTGTATAATGATGGTACAGACCACACGCTAGTCCTCTAGGTGATATGATGTACAGACACAGCCTTAGTCTCTAGGTGTATAATGATGTACAGACACACGCTAGTCTCTAGGTGGTATAAAGATGTACAGACACACGCTAGTCTCTAGGTGGTATAATGATGTACAGACACACGCTAGTCTCTAGGGTAGTAATGATGTACAGACACGCGCTAGTCCTCTAGGTGTATAATGAGGTACAGACACCACGCTAGTCTCTAGGTGTATAATGATTACATCAGCACTGCTAGTCTCTAGGTGTATAATGATGTACAGACACACGCTAGTCTCTAGGTGTATAATGATGTACAGACCTGCTAGTCTCTAGGTGTATAATGATGTACAGACACACGCTAGTCTCTAGGTGTATAATGATGTACAGACACACGCTAGTCTCTAGGTGTATAATGATGTACAGACACACGCTAGTCTCTAGGTGTATAATGATGTACAGACACATGCTAGTCTCTAGGTGTATAATGATGTACAGACACACGCTAGTCTCTAGGTGTATAATGATGTACAGACACACGCTAGTCTCTAGGTGTATAATGATGTACAGACACGCTAGTCTCTAGGTGTATAATGATGTACAGACCTGCTAGTCTCTAGGTGTATAATGATGTACAGACACACGCTAGTCTCTAGGTGTATAATGATGTACAGACCTGCTAGTCTCTAGGTGTATAATGATGTACAGACCTGCTAGTCTCTAGGTGTATAATGATGTACAGACACACGCTAGTCTCTAGGTGTATAATGATGTACAGACACACGCTAGTCTCTAGGTGTATAATGATGTACAGACACACGCTAGTCTCTAGGTGTATAATGATGTACAGACACGCTAGTCTCTAGGTGTATAATGATGTACAGACACACGCTAGTCTCTAGGTGTATAATGATGTACAGACACACGCTAGTCTCTAGGTGTATAATGATGTACAGACACACGCTAGTCTCTAGGTGTATAATGATGTACAGACACGCTAGTCTCTAGGTGTATAATGATGTACAGACACACGCTAGTCTCTAGGTGTATAATGATGTACAGACACACGCTAGTCTCTAGGTGTATAATGATGTACAGACACGCTAGTCTCTAGGTGTATAATGATGTACAGACACACGCTAGTCTCTAGGTGTATAATGATGTACAGACCTGCTAGTCTCTAGGTGTATAATGATGTACAGACACACGCTAGTCTCTAGGTGTATAATGATGTACAGACACACGCTAGTCTCTAGGTGTATAATGATGTACGACACACGCTAGTCTCTAGGTGTATAATGATGTACAGACCTGCTAGTCTCTAGGTGTATAATGATGTACAGACACACGCTAGTCTCTAGGTGTATAATGATGTACAGACACACGCTAGTCTCTAGGTGTATAATGATGTACAGACACACGCTAGTCTCTAGGTGTATAATGATGTACAGACACACGCTAGTCTCTAGGTGTATAATGATGTACAGACACACGCTAGTCTCTAGGTGTATAATGATGTACAGACACACGCTAGTCTCTAGGTGTATAATGATGTACAGACACACGCTAGTCTCTAGGTGTATAATGATGTACAGACACACGCTAGTCTCTAGGTGTATAATGATGTACAGACACACGCTAGTCTCTAGGTGTATAATGATGTAACAGGACACCAGCTGAGTCTCTAGGTGTATAATGATGTACAGACACACTACCTAGGTCTCTAGGTGTATAATGATGTACTAGACACACGCTAGTCTCTAGGTGTATAATGAAGTGAGCAGACATCACGCTAGTCTCTAGGTGTATAATGATGTACAGACACAGCCTAGTCTCTGAGGTGTATAGATTGATGTACAGACACATCGCTAGTCTCTAGGTGTATAATGATGTACAGACACACGCTAGTCTCTAGGTGTATAATGATGTACAGACACACGCTAGTCGCTAGGTGTATAATGATGTACAGACACACGCTAGTCGTCTAGGTGTATAATGATGTACAGACACTCGCTAGTCTCTAGGTGTATAATGATGTACAGGACACACGCTGAGTCTCTAGGTGGTATAATGATGTACAGAACACGCTAGTCTCTAGGTGTATAATGATGACAGACACACGCTAGTCTCTAGGTGTATAATGATGTACAGACACACGTCTAGTCTCTAGGTGTATAAGTGATGTACAGACACAGCGCTAGTCTCTAGGTGTATAATGATGTACAGACACGCTGCTAGTCTCTAGGTGTATAATGATGTACAGAAACACCAGCCACAAGCTAGTCTCTAGGTTATAATGATGCTACAGGGACACACGCTAGTCTCTAGGTGTATAATGAATGCTACAGACACGCTAGTCCTAGGTGTATAATGATGTACAGACAAACGCTAGTCTCGTAGGTGTATAATGATGTACAGACTGCTAGTCTCTAGGAGTATAATGATGTACAGACACACGCTTAGTCTCTAGGTTGTATAATGATGTTACAGACACACGCTCCGTCTCTAGGTGTTAATGATGTAACAGACACCACGCTTGTCTCTAGGTGTATAATGATGTACAGACCTGCTCTCGCTCTTCTCTGCGTCGCATACTAGCGATGACACAGACACACGCTAGTCTCTAGGTTGTATAATGAATGTACAGCGACACACACGTAGTCTCTAGGTGTATAATGACCTGTACAGGACACACGCTAGTCTTAGCGTGTATAATTGATGTACAGACACACGCTAGGTCTTAGGGTGTATAATGATGTACAGGACACACGCTAGTCTCTAGGTGTATAATGATGTACAGACACACGCTAGTCTCTAGGTGTATAATGATGTACAGACACACGCTAGTCTCTAGGTGTATAATGATGTACAGACACACGCTAGTCTCTAGGTGTATAATGATGTACAGACACACGCTAGTCTCTAGGTGTATAATGATGTACAGACACCGCTAGTCTCTAGGTGTATAATGATGTACAGACACACGCTAGTCTCTAGGTGTATAATGATGTACAGACACACGCTAGTCTCTAGGTGTATAATGATGTACAGACACACGCTAGTCTCTAGGTGTATAATGATGTACAGACACCGCTAGTCTCTAGGTGTATAATGATGTACAGACACACGCTAGTCTCTAGGTGTATAATGATGTACAGACACACGCTAGTCTCTATGTGTATAATGATGTACAGACACAACGCTAGTCTCTAGGTGTATAATGATGTACAGACACACGCTAGTCTCTAGGTGTATAATGATGTACAGACACACGCTAGTCTCTAGGTGTATAATGATGTACAGACACACGCTAGTCTCTAGGTGTATAATGATGTACAGACACACGCTAGTCTCTAGGTGTATAATGATGTACAGACCTGCTAGTCTCTAGGTGTATAATGATGTACAGACACACGCTAGTCTCTAGGTGTATAATGATGTACAGACACACGCTAGTCTCTAGGTGTATAATGATGTACAGACACACGCTAGTCTCTAGGTGTATAATGATGTACAGACACACGCTAGTCTCTAGGTGTATAATGATGTACAGACACACGCTAGTCTATAGGAGTATAATGATGTACAGACACACGCTAGTCTCTAGGTGTATAATGATGTACAGACACACGCTAGTCTCTAGGTGTATAATGATGTACAGACACACGCTAGTCTCTAGGTGTATAATGATGTACAGACACACGCTAGTCTCTAGGTGTATAATGATGTACAGACACACGCTAGTCTCTAGGTGTATAATGATGTACAGACACACGCTAGTCTCTAGGTGTATAATGATGTACAGACACACACTAGGTGTAAAATGATTACAGACTCTATTTAGGTGTATAATGATGTACAGACACGCTGTCTTAGTGTATAATGTTACAGACACGCTAGTCTAGGTGTATAATGATGTAACACAGCAGTTTGGTGATAATGATGTACAATCAGTCTCTAGGTGTATAATGATGTACAGACAGCACTTTAGTCCTGTTTAAAATGATGTCTAACACCTAGGTGTAAAATGATGTACAGACACACCTAGTCTCAAATGTATAAAGAAGATACGTAGTCTTTAATGATGTATAATATGTACAGACACACGCTAGTCTCTAGGTTTATAATGATGTACAGACACACGCTAGTCTCTAGGTGTATAATGATGCAACAGACACATCGCTAGTCTCTAGGTGTATTATGATGTCAACAACACCCGAACGCTAGTCTCTAGGTGTAATAATGATGTACAGACACATGCTATCTCTAGGTGTATAATATGTACAGACACACGCGAGTCTCGTAGGTGTATAATGAGGTACAGACACAGCGCTAGTCTCTAGTGTATAATGATGTACAGACACTCGCTAGTCTCTAGGTGTATAATGATGTACAGACACACGCTAGTCTCTAGGTGTATAATGATGTACAGACACACGCTAGTCTCTAGGTGTATAATGATGTACAGACACACGCTAGTCTCTAGGTGTATAATGATGTACAGACACACGCTAGTCTCTAGGTGTATAATGATGTACAGACACACGCTAGTCTCTAGGTGTATAATGATGTACAGACACGCGCTAGTCTCTAGGTGTATAATGATGTACAGACACACGCTAGTCTCTAGGTGTATAATGATGTACAGACACACGCTAGTCTCTAGGTGTATAATGATGTACAGACACGCTAGTCTCTAGGTGTATAATGATGTACAGACACACGCTAGTCTCTAGGTGTATAATGATGTACAGACACGCTAGTCTCTAGGTGTATAATGATGTACAGACACACGCTAGTCTCTAGGTGTATAATGATGTACAGACACACGCTAGTCTCTAGGTGTATAATGATGTACAGACAGGCTGGTCTCTAGGTGTATAATGATTGTACAGACACACGCTAGTCTCTAGGTGTATAATGATGTACAGACACACGCTAGTCTCTAGGTGTATAATGATGTACAGACACACGCTAGTCTCTAGGTGTATAATGATGTACAGACACTACGCTAGTCTCTAGGTGTTATAATGATGTACAGACACACGCTAGTCTCTAGGTGTATAATGATGTACAGACACACGCTAGTCTCTAGGTGTATAATGATGTACAGACACACGCTAGTCTCTAGGTGTATAATCGATGTACAGACACACGCTAGTCTCTAGGTGTATAATGATGTACAGACACACGCTAGTCTCTAGGTGTATAATGATGTACAGACACACGCTAGTCTCTAGGTGTATAATGATGTACAGACACACGCTAGTCTCTAGGTGTATAATGATGTACAGACACACGCTAGTCTCTAGGTGTATAATGATGCACAGACACACGCTAGTCTCTAGGTGTATAATGATGTACAGACACACGCTAGTCTCTAGGTGTATAATGATGTACAGACACACGCTAGTCTCTAGGTGTATAATGATGTACAGACACACGCTAGTCTCTAGGTGTATAATGATGTACAGACACACGCTAGTCTCTAGGTGTATAATGATGTACAGACACACGCTAGTCTCTAGGTGTATAATGATGTACAGACACACGCTAGTCTCTAGGTGTATAATGATGTACAGACACACGCTAGTCTCTAGGTGTATAATGATGTACAGACACACGTTAGTCTCTAGGTGTATAATGATGTACAGACACACGCTAGTCTCTAGGTGTATAATGATGTACAGACACACGCTAGTCTCTAGGTGTATAATGATGTACAGACATACGCTAGTCTCTAGGTGTATAATGATGTACAGACACGCTAGATGCATAATGATGTACAGACACACTAGTCCTTTTATATGTGTGTATATATATATATATATATATATATGTATATATATAAAAAGGTCAAGTGAAGAATGTATTAAAGATTTAAGAAAGGAGACTAGCAATACATGCAGCTACACAACTCATTGACAGCTGGGAAGAGCAACAGCACCAGTAATACAAGGCAGAATTGTTTGTTCTGCAAATTTATGTGCTTGTTAGTTTAAATGTGGTGCAATTAGCATAAGTTTCTAATCCCATTAACCGATGAACTACTCTAAACTCTAGCAGCAAACAGACACTCCTTTTTCCTCCCCCTGCAAGCAGGAACACCAACATAGTGATTATAATCAGGAAGCATTTGAACCTGCCAGCACTTCACCATCCAGGCCTTCAGCCTATTAATATTCATGGGTCTATTTTTTCAATGGGGTTTAATTGCTAATCAAAGGAGATGCAATTAGCAGAGTCTGCAATTCACATTTCTGGAAAGAAGTGTTGGCAAACAAGTCATACATGATGCTTTATAAACTGCTTCCTAGGGTTTAACGTCCATGCAAGTGGCAGAGAAAGAAATGAAAGTTGAAGGCGGATATTTCAATGAACTTATTAGATGTCTGCAATCAACATATCCTTGGAATATTGCCCTATAGGTTCCTTGGCAGCTACTGGTGTCTGTCAACAAAGCAATGACTTTACAATTCAATCATTGTTCCTGATATACAAACAGTCAATTATTGTAGTTAAACTGGAAACACACACTGGTAAACAGTTTGCAGTATATAATACGGATCAAGACGAACAAGTTTATGGAAAAAATACACTATGTAAAAAACGTTGGAAAATACATAAGATTCTTTAGCATTAACATTATTTAAAGTGAATGTAAAAACCATTGTAATTACAAGATTTTTTTTCTTAGTCATCAATGCATTAATACCTAGTTTGCTGTAAATGTTTTCAATACACGTGTCCTTCCAGTTGTCATAATTGATAACCTCTTAATTTTTCAGAATTAAATAAATCTAAATTAGAATAAATAATCCAAGTATATTGCAAAGTTGTACAAAAAATTGAAAAAATAGAGAGAGTAGAAAATATTGCTGTATATTTAATATTCGGTGCTACCCTTGAATAATAAATTTAAATGACAAAAAAGATAGACATGTATTGGGGCATTTGTAAATGTCCCAAAAAAGCAAGGGATAAAAAAGCACACGAAAAGTTATTTTGAAAAAATCCAATTTCTTTATTTAAATGTTCCACTTCACATTCAGTGTTTGATCAGTTCCTCCGGGCTACAGTAGTTAGAGGAAACTCTTACAATTTAAAATGCACAATCAAAACAAGGGCAATACATAAAGCTATCTGAAAATCTCAAACCCTATGCATACGTATGCAGACTAGAACAATGTAAAACTATAGGATAATATATGTGAAAATCATGCACAAATTGTCTAAATACAAGACACTACTAACTTATCCTAGATGTAAGACATATATATAGCATACTATATACAAAATGAACAAGAGACTTATCAGTCCATTTTCCACTGTTAGATGTAAGTATGAAAGCCATATACTGATAATACATAGCATGTGTCGGTAGATAGTCGACCGCAACAGAATCTGCTGCACACTAGGTCAAAAAACCGATCCACAATTTGTATAATATAAAGACAGTACTTATCTTCCAGAGTAAAGTTGCGATGGTGCTTTTTTTCTTTCTTTTGCCGGTCCGTAATTCCTCGGCGTGTGATGTAATCCCCAGTGGGGGTGGTTAGGTCGTCACTGCAGCTCCAATTGGTTCCTAGTACTTGAAACTGTATCCATTGGTCCAGGAAAAAAACAAGAGAGAGTAGACCAACCGCAACTCTGTAACTCCTTGTCAGGACATTCACGGTCGATATCAGGCTCTCATATTAACAAGTGAGAGTACTTAGGAAATAAAGCACCTGTTTGTTATTGGCTGTCCTCAGACTCCAAGAGTCGATTCCTAAAGTCACAGATACAGCATCCAAGCGCTATCGTTTCAGCGCATATGCACAACTCCCAGGCTTGATCTGGTCATTAGGATCTTATCAAGGACAGCAGTATAGGCTTATTTAATGCTGGGTTGAGATTTCCGCTTTAATGTGTCACCACAAACAAACCTCAGATAGTATTTAGCTTATCTTAAGGTGTAATACACATAGTGCCACCGCACGTTTCACCCCCCTCCAGAGCATGTGTCCCAGGGGTTCATCAGGGCATATTGCAAAGTTGTTTTACAAGACACAAGCATTTACCGTCTCTTTAGTATCAAAACTTTAAGGCATGCTCTGAAATTACAAAGCCCTGCAAAATGAAATTGATCGACTATTATAGAATGTTATTACATATGCATATATTCTAGAATGCATAGGCAGATAGATGGTAACATATCTTCTGGTAATTAAAAATTGTGCATTGGGGGGGGGGCGGAGCTGCGCCGTGCAGGTATATGGACGCACACTACCAGAGCTCCGTGATAACCAAGGTCCTCAGTACACTTATAGGACACAAGGAGCCAAAATCTGCACTTTAGGGAGCACAATTGCCAAACACCACAACACCCTTAACGTTTGCCTCAGGTTTGGGAAACCCTGGACAGTGTGAACTCCCAATCTCACAGGACAACTCGAGACGAAGCGGATCCGCCATCTTGCTTGGCTGAAACTCTGATCGGCTGTGCACGAGCAAGAGAAGGCTCACAAACATCTGGATTAAAAAAGAAGAGCCGAACCCGACGGACGCCAGCCTGAGACTGCCCCAAATGATCTCCACGGAGTTGTTAGCAGGGCCTGTTTGTTAATCAGCATTGGATCACAGCATCCTACAGAAACCAACAAGTAAGCTGGATATTGTGTGCGGTAGGGTAAGAACATGGTGAGCTAGTTTAAATAGACCACCCAAAGATACTAAGGCATATGGTGAGCAGGCTTTCCGTGATAGACCCTACTACGACACAGCTTAATAACTACACCACCACATTCTCCCACGTGGCCTTGTCGGCAATATAAATCTGAAAGGGGCTTAAAGCATATTACTCAGGGGCAGATTCAGTTTTAACCAAGTCACATAGAATTGTATATGGATCACACAAAAAGACTTCTCAGCATTGATGCAGTGTACACAACTGATAATATTATACGTAATGTACATATAGGTGAAACCGACTCTATCAATGAGTCCCACTCATGCGGACGTCACCTGTATAATACAATAGAATTTCCAAGTGCGAATAACGAAAAGGTAAGGACTCACCCAGATTGCGCCCTCTCAGTGTAGAATGATCCCGTATTCTTCAGTTGCTGAAATTGTAGCAGTCCTGTTTTCACATTCAAACACCGAGCATCAGTATGCACAGAGTGCTATAATCCAGGGCCTTCCTGAGTACCAGTGTAATACCGGTTTAGCAGGCATATACTTCCACTGCTGCTGGGGCTCTCCAAACCCCTAATTAAAAAGTCACAGAAAAGAAACAAATTCCGCAACAGTGGTGTAAAGAAGGACTGGGAGAGATTTGCAAGTAAAATTGTATTTAATACATCTCAAAACGAGTATAACATAACAGGCACAGCAAACAAACCCCGCTGACGCGTTTCCCGCTTCACAAGCGGTTCATCAGAGCTGGGAGAAAAGGTGTTACAGACAGCTGTTAAATCACAGATAGCAAAGGTGAGTAGCCAATCGGCATACAGAGTTCTCACCTACGTCTCAACAATCCATAAACAAGATAATTTTCACTATCACTAAAGTTGATACAAATTCATTCTAAATGGTCTCATACATACAAAAGATCATAAAACAAAACACCAATTCTAAAATGAGTAATAAATCAAAGTACAGAATAGCGGAACCCTTCAGCAAACAAATAGTGCAACTGTCATTACATTTAAAGTAACAGACTCCCGCATTATAATCTACAAGTTTTGGATCATATTAATATATTTGATAACGTTACTAGGACTAAATGTATAATGTAAAATAAAAATGTTCCATTATTTTAAGTCAAAACATCATATTATTCACATTATTACCTAGTCTTCAAAATAGCAATGAAAACTTAGTGTTTTTTGCAAACAAAGAGAAAATACACATCAAAGAATTGAAACTGTGGTGGGATATAGAATTTTTGGAATGCTATTTGGAGGAAAAAAGATACCGCGAGGTTTGAGAATGAAAAAATTTCCAGCATTCCATAAGGAATTCCCAGAGTTTATGCAGGATTGGAATCAGTCCCTTTCAGAGTGCTCTCTGATCCTTATGGAGAAACTCGTTAAATTTAAAAAAGAACAGAGAGTAACCATTTTAACAGAAATTGAAGATCTGGATAAAGAATTGGTTGTTTTCAAGGATGATGAAAGAATGTTACCTTTTCAAAAACAACTTGATGACACTCTAGAGAAATTAAGTATAGAGTTGTCAGATAACAAATACAAGAAATATGAAAGGGACTCTAAAGACTATGAACTGGGGATAGTCTACAGCTGGAGTGCAGATAGGAAACAACGGAAAAATAAACAGAAGACAAACAACAAAAATAAGAATAAAAGTCAACGCAAAGTGACATTTTCTAGTTTTGAAAGTGCAACAGGCCTCAGTGATTCCAGCAATGCATCTTCTTCTATGTCAACCACTTCCATACCAACAAAGTCTCTGCCAACTACTTCCACACCAGTGAGAGTACCAATGACCGTCAGTAGTGAACTGGGAGCAAGGCCAAAAAACGGGCAGTTACCAGACGAGCACTCAAAAAAGGAGAAAAATACCACAGTCACTTTGGAGAGAGAAGAAACTACCAAGAGTGTACCCAGGTACCCAAGTCGAAGGACACAATGGAAAAAGAACAACAACAAGAACATCAAATAATTAATCTATCCTCCAAGAACTTGGGGTCACATGAGAGATCTGTATTATCAAAGGGATTGGGTTTTTCTCCTGCACAAGACTTTAATCTATTTGATACGATACTGGACGTAAATAAGTTCATACGTAAAATAGCTTTGAAAAAGCATTTTTGTGCCACTGTTGAACCACAGGTTGTGGAGGATGATATGAGAGACACGATTGCCATTAGTGATAATTGTAACTTTAAAGAACTATGTGATGTTGTGACACTTTGTGATTTACAGAGTGATGGATCTTGTTCTGGGGTTGTATCGAAACAACAATCAATGCTGAAACCTAAGTCTACCACTTTCTATCCAGTACAGGCACGAAATGATGTGATTGAGTTATTCCATTCAATTCTAGAACAAGATCTAGTAGAACTCTCTATGAAACTAAATAATGGTACTAGTAAGAAAACATCTAAGTACAGTAATCTAAATAAAAAAGAAATATCTGCATTAAACCGATTGAGCACTAATTCTGACCTGATGATAGTTAATTCTGATAAGGGAGGGTCTATTATTGTGTTAGATAAAGCTGACTATAATAAAGAAGTTTTTCGTCAGTTAGGGGACACCAAAACATACAAAAAGCTTACCTTTAATCCCACCATTAAATTTCAGAAGGAGCTTAAGCATGTATTAGATTTAGGGACAGAAAATGCTGTTCTTACTAACAAGCTAGTGGATTCCATATTTGTTGAATACCCAAGGATACCAGTGTTTAAGTATTTACCTAAAATACACAAGTCCTTGGTCAATCCCCCGGGGAGACCAATTATCTCTGCAATTGGCTCTCTGGGAGAAAGACTGGGTCAATGGGTTGATGCACAGCTTCAGCCAATAGTACAATCATTACCAGGGTTCTTAAGAGATACTAAACACTTACTAAGGTCCATCAAAGATTTTGAATGGAAGGAAGGTTTTGTATTCTCTACTATAGATGCAGTTTCCCTGTATTCATGCATACCGCATGAACAGGGATTGAGTGCAATTAGAAGAATGCTCCTTAGGTACTCTGGGTATGATGATAGCCTTATTGAGTTTCTAATAGAAGCTATTTCTTTTCTCCTACATCACAATTATTTTATGTACAATGGTGATTTTTATCTACAACTGAGAGGGACAGCGATGGGGGCAAAATTTGCCCCCTCGTATGCGAATCTATACTTAGCTGATTTTGAAACAAGGAAGATCTTTAACAATGATAACCCTTACAAAGATGACATCTTGTTATATACCAGATATATTGACGATATCTTGATAGTCTGGGGGGGTGAAATAAATAATCTAGAGAGATTTGTTGATAATATGAATAGTAATGATAACAACCTCAGTTTTACCTATAATGTCTCCGGTGATAGTATATCCTATTTGGATGTACTCATAGGACATAATGTGAATTCAATTGTCACTGAAGTCTATAGAAAGGAGACCTCTGGGAATACTATCTTAAGAGCTGATTCTCTACATCCCAAGCATTTGAAAAAGGGAATCCCCAAATGTCAATATATCAGGTTAATGCGCAATTGTAGTACTCTGGATAGTTATTGGAAACATGCAAATGAATTAACTACACGTCTGGTTGATAGAGGTTATAACCTAGAGGAATTAACTAAAATTGCCAATTTAGTCTCCGGTTTCAACAGAGGTAATTTACTCAAAGATAAACAGAAACCTAGAAATAGGAGTGTGACCCATGGCAATATTGGTGTCAATTTTATAACTAAGTTTAGCAACCAATATGATGCCGTTTGCAATGTCATTAAGAAAAGGTTACCCCTATTAGAAATGGATGAAGATCTTAAGTTACTATCGAGAAATTGTAAATTTATCTCCTATAGATCTGATACTATAGGGGATAAAATTAATAAGAATCTTAGTTCTGGAGCTAATACCAACACTTCGGTGATGGTGGGTAAAACAGGTAATTAGTTGTCTAAAAAATGTGGTTTCTACAAATGTGGAGTGAGACTGTGCAAGAGCTGTGATTTTGCTCTTGTAGGAGATACTTTCCATTCAACAAATACTAGCATAATCTATAATATTAGGGAACGTATCAATTGTAGCTCTACATTTGTGGTGTACCTCATTACTTGTTTACATTGCAATTTTCAGTATGTGGGTCTCACCTCTAGGGGCTTAAAGGATAGGATCAGAGAACATCTTTTGTCCCTAGAGGCTGATGTACCAAAAACACCAGTGGCAAAGCATTTTTATGAGCATGTTGACAAATTTAGGTATTTGTTTCCAAGGTATTGAACAAGTAAAAATGAACTCCAGAGGTGGTGACAGGTATAAGGCTCTAAGTAAGAGAGAGATCTATTGGATCTATACTTTAAAAACCGGTTCCCCCCTGGGGATCAATAAAATAAGCGATATTAAACTGTTCATTGATGCCTAAAAATTAAAAATTAAATACATATTTTATGTTCCATTTATTTGTGTGAGTACAACACTAAGTTTTCATTGCTATTTTGAAGACTAGGTAATAATGTGAATAATATGATGTTTTGACTTAAAATAATGGAACATTTTTATTTTACATTATACATTTAGTCCTAGTAACGTTATCAAATATATTAATATGATCCTAAACTTGTAGATATACAATTATATTTCTTATTCGATCACGGTGCAATTCTATCATGTATAGTTGTTGCATTGTAACATATTCCCGTATTTGCCCTAAAAGATTTTTGCTTGCATTTTACTTTTATACTGTGGTGACTATTATAATGCGGGAGTCTGTTACTTTAAATGTAATGGCAGTTGCACTATTTGTTTGCTGAAGGGTTCCGCTATTCTGTACTTTGATTTATTACTCATTTTAGAATTGGTGTTTTGTTTTATGATCTTTTGTATGTATGAGACCATTTAGAATGAATTTGTATCAACTTTAGTGATAGTGAAAATTATCTTGTTTATGGATTGTTGAGACGTAGGTGAGAACTCTGTATGCCGATTGGCTACTCACCTTTGCTACCTGTGATTTAACAGCTTTCTGTAACACCTTTTCTCCCAGCTCTGATGAACCGCTTGTGAAGCGGGAAACGCGTCAGCGGGGTTTGTTTGCTGTGCCTGTTATGTTATACTCGTTTTGAGATGTATTAAATACAATTTTACTTGCAAATCTCTCCCAGTCCTTCTTTACACCACTGTTGCGGAATTTGTTTCTTTTCTAGAATTGTATATGGCTCATTCCTAAAAAGAGAACATCTCAAGTTCCACCTACACAGAATTAAAATGTCTAAAGATGCAAAATTAACTCTTTATAATATAAGGGTTAATACTTCACCATTAAAATGGATGACATCTCAAAATTAAATCAGATATCCCACCTTATCTATTTTCACATTTCTGATTTTATACGCAAGCTCACTTTCTCAGTAACAACTGAGATAAAGATTTTTTTTTTCTCTCAGAAATGGCTGCAAGCAAAGGCCCTATGCAAGACAAACACAATGAACCTCCTAGTTCAGTGCCTTCAGTTTCTACCTTCTTTCAAGTATCCAATACTGTTTCTACAGACCCCACACAGCTCAAAACAACTGTAGGTATGAGTTTGCAAACTAATGACTCGGTTACTCAACAAGACTCGCTGCGTACCATACAATCTCAAATAGCTGGTCTACCCTCTAAATCGGACCTTGAATCCCTAAAATCCTTTATTAAAGAAGAACTGAGAGATCTAAAGAAAGACCTTAATGAAATGGGTCCAGAATAGATTATCTATTAGAGGGCCAATATAGCTTAAACAACCTAGTGAACTCAAATATGCAACAAATATCAAGTCATGATTCAATGCTACAAACTCTACACAATAAAATAGAAGAAGATTTGGATAATAGAGGGAGGAGAAACAATCTTAGAATTCAAGGAATTTCCAAAGATATACCTCAATATCAACTTAAATCCTACGTGAAAAATATATTTTAACATATCTCTCCTCAATCCCCTCCCCTCAACAACAAAGATATTGAGAGAATACATAGAGCCCTAAGCCCCCCCCCCCCAAGACCGTCTGCACCTCCAAGAGATATTATCTTACGCTTCCTGAAATATACTTCCAAGGAAGAAATATGGCAGGCAGCCAGATCAAGACAATCTCTTTCCAAGGAAACAATATACAGATCTATCAAGATCTTTATCCACAAACTATACAATGCAGAAGGGAGGTCCAATTCATCACTAATGCTCTAAGAGAAAATAATATAAGATATAGATGAGGCTTTCCTTTCAGCCTAATAATCAACATAATGGCTCTCAATTCATATAAAAAACATTCAGTGACTTGGACAATTTGGCTAAATTCCTAAACATCACACTTGTGCCTCCACCGGAAAGCATGGTAGCCATTCCACCCTCATAACCTTCTGGAAAACTTGCTGGAAGCAAAGAACAGTGCCCTCAATGGAGCAAAGTGTTACCAAAAAGGAGAAAGACAAGCTCTTCATCAGCACCCGACACGCCATTGGACTTATAATGGTAATTATAGACTCATTTAATAGTCCAGAGACAATTGACCAAACATAAAATAGACATGGAAGTGGGTCTGTAGTCACTAGATTAAAAGGACGTTTTCTACAAGAAAAAAAATAGAGGGTAAGAAGTTTTTCTCAACAGGACTTTGGTATGTAACCCTTTACAATCTTCATAAACTGACTAATGGCCATGAACATTTTTTTGGTGTAATTGTTTTTAGTCTTAACATCAAGTTATCTGTTTACTATGAAGCTTTGGTTACTCTATATTAAGCTCTGTTGATTGACTTCCCTTTTCAAGTTTTAAAACGTTATGCTCAAGATCTTTGTTTAGATAGTTGAAAGAGTGATGTATTAATATAGAACCTTTAATTTATTCATTTATAGGGCTCCTTTTTGTACGTTTATTTTAAATATCTGATATTGTTTGTACACTGAGAAATCACATTGGCATCACTACTCCCCAACCATGGTGTATTCTTAGAAAAATACACTTATTGTTTGTACTGTTTCAAGTATTTACTTAAACGTTTGCTATTTCTGTGAATTTACTGTATTTATGATGTTTCACTCCGTGTCTCAAATGAAACGCACCTTTTATACACATAACCATCTAACACATAGCTCCAATCTTCACTGCAACATAGACCACCTATTCCACTATGCCTTCGGAACCAATAAACATTAAAGTCATCTCACACAATGTCAAAGGACTTAATATTCCTCAATAGAGGTCTATAGCAATTAGGGACTACACAAAATGTAAAGGTAATATAATCCTACTCCAAGAAACCTATTTTAAAAGAGGCTGCAAACCCCTTCAATCTTTTAAGAAATTCAGACAAGCATATTTTGCTTCTAACTCAATAAAACGTAAAGGGGTAGGTATCCTTTTTAATAAATCATTACCGTTTACACCAACATCGATTAGTAAAGAGGGGAGGTACATTATAGTCACTGAGATATTGTATAATAAACAAGTATCGGTAGCCAACATTTACGCCCCAAATAACAACCCATCCATATTTTTTAAACAACTTTGTATTCACCTTCTGGAAATAACCAAGGGAAGCTTGAAATTAGGAGGGGATTTCCACATTGCACATAAACCCTAAATACTAGCATGGATTGTTCCACAGTATCATCATTGGTCCCAATTAAGACATTAAATCTAATTAAATCAAGCATAACAACTCTAGCAGTTCACGACCCCTGGCGAATCCGTCATCCATCTACAAAAGACTATACCTTTTTTTCATATCCTTAACAAATTTACACTAGAATTGACTATATTTTAACAGATGTTACTAGTCAAGCATTCGTACAGCACACAAATATACTCCCAATCACATGGTCAGATAATGCTATCATTAGTTGCACTCTTAAATGGCCTACCTCACAAAGATTTGATAAAGTTTGGAAGCTAGACTAAACATTGCTAAAAAACCCTTTGATTTACGCACAACTCACAAAAACAGAAATTATGCTTATCTGATCATTTCCTTTCGATCTGTATGAGGAGAGTCCACGGCTTCATTCCTGACTTGTGGGAATACAGAACCTGGCCACCAGGAGGAGGAAAAGACACCCCAGCCAAAGGCTTAAATACCTCCCCCACTCCCCTCATCCCCCAGTCATCCTGCAGAGGGAACAAGGAACAGTAGGAGAAATATCAGGGTATACATCAGAAGAACAAAAAATTTTGGTCCACCAGAGAAAACGGGGGGTGGGGGGAGCCGTGGACTCTCTTCATACAGATGGAAAGGAAATTATCAGGTAAGCATAATTTATGTTTTCCATCTTAATATGAGGAGATTCCATGGCTTCATTCCTTACTTGTGGGAAACATATACACAAGCTCTAGAGGACACTGAATAAATGGAAGGGACCCTATTCTGAGGGCACCACAGCCTGCAAAACCCTACTCCCAAAAGCAGCTTCAACCAAAGCCAAAAAACATCAATTATGTAGAAATTTGGAAAAATATGTAAGAAAGACCAGGTAAAATCCGTATAATTCTGATCGCTAAATGCCTCATTCTCCAACCCCAAGAGGCAGCCACAACTCTAGATGAATGAGCCTTAAGCCTCTGAGAAAACTTGCGTCCCGCTGAAGCTGTAAGCTAAGCGAACAAGCTCCTCCACCAGAAAAAACAAGGAAATAGCCAAAGCTTTGGGCCCCTTAAACTTCTCAGAATAGACACGACAAAGAAGTATGACAAAAACTCCCTATTAGCCTGAAGATAGAACTTCAAGGCCCAAACCACATCCAAGATTAAATAACCCCTCCTTCGAAGGAGGAGGAATAGACAAAAGGAAAGAACCACAATCTCATGATAGATGTCATATGAAACAACCATAGGAAGAAAACTACCCCAGAGAACAGCCCTAGCTGAATGAAAACTAGGTAAGGGTCCTGACCCTGCAAGACAGCCAACTCAGAAACTCTGTGCGCTAAGGCCATAACCAATATAAAAAAGGAAAATCTTTCAAACAGAAAGATTTAACATCACTCCATGCATAAGCCCAAATGGAGCCATCTGCAAAACTCTTAGAACAAGAAGTAAACCCCAGAAAGGAGTACTGAATCTAAACACAGGCCTGAACTAATCAAAACCTGAACAAAACTGACCTCTGGAAGCTTGTGAGCCTCTTGAGCAGAAAAATAGATAGGGCCAAAACTATCCCCTAAGGGAGCTACAGAGAGCCTTTTCCCCAGAACCTCCTGGAGAGAAAAATACAGGGACAAAATCTCCAAAGGTCCCTAGTCTTTTCTGACCAGACAATTGTCCAGAAAGGAAATATTTCCGGTCTCTAGTACCCCTAGATCCATATGATCCAGTATCATGCATCCAGTATCATGCACCCATCCAAGGAAATATAATAATGGTACTCATTTTATCAACATCAGAAGGATGAAGGGCCGAGATGGAGCTGCCAGGATTTAAACTTGTGACCTTAGATCTTTTAAACAGGCTTTTTGTAGCCAGGGCATTTACCAACTGAGCTACCTCACCAGTCCTAAACAGGTCCAGTCTGTTAACTAGGATAGACGAACCTGCTTTATCAGAACCGGAATCTAGAAGAAAAAACTCCTGTGCTAAAAAGGAAAACTTTTTAAGTTCCAGCAAAGCTAGAACTGAGACATCAAATTAATTAAGCTCCAAGGCTTAAAATGACCTCTAAATATCGGAGGAACTATCACCCCGAGCAGAAAACTATAAGTTTCCACAGGAAGACTCCAACCTCTCGACTATAAAAGTCAATAGGGTCAAAAATCCCATGTGACAAAATGTCTTTCTAAGAAGAGTTTCTAAAACAATCCAGAGCTCAAAAACAAAACCTATACGGTACGAACCGAAAGAGGAAGGCTGAAAAAGTAGTGTGAAAACCAAAAACAGGCCCTGCCTGTTATACGATACAATCCCCCATAGAGCCCGGTACTGGGATTATAAATAAATGATAAAACAAAAGGAAATCAAGACGACAAGGAATATACCATCCTCCACTCGTCTAGTTAAGATCGTTATTTGATTTAGAGTACAGAGAGTCAACTGACGGAACAGTCCTGGAAATCTGTAACATCGCCAAAACCTCTCTCAGAAGTAAACGTAGGCGTGCCAATCTAAATCTAAATGCCAAGTCCTAGGCAGACGGAGGACCCAAGTCAGCAGACTCCGACCCTGGAGGTTCTCCCTCTAAAGTCTCAGAGGGAACCACATCCCCAGAGGACTGATCGGACACCAAATGGCCTCGGGCAGTAGAGCCCAGACTAACCCCTCACTCACGCGTAGTAGGAATAGGAAACCTCACTAAGGCCGAAGAGAAGGCTATGCGGAAGTGTCTAGTAACCTCTTGTGGAAACAAACCCCTTACAGGCGAAAGGAGGTCAAAAATTGGGAAAACTGCGTATGTAGGAACAGAACCAAGGGAACACACCTCACTGGGCGAAGAGTCCTCAGAGGCGGACGGCTCAGTGGTCTCTAACCTCTAAACATTGGTTGATGAGAACACTCTATTGCGGCATATGGAGCATAATTAAGCAGGCTGGATTACCCGGGCCTCCTCACAATATATACAGGTATCAGATTCTGTATCGGAGAGATCCCCCCTCTAAAATTCCAGAATCCTCCATAACTCGTCTATATCCAATTATAGAATGGAAAAACAACTGGCACCCTACAGCCCCAATGGCTGGGGCACTCACCACCTCCTATGACCCAGACAGACAGAGAAGAAGCTTCTCTCTGCAGACATCCGGTCAGGAATCTGAATCGGTGAGAAAAACGTGACCGTTCCTGGTCACATGGTGCTCATGCAGGACCTGCCTCTGCCAAGAAAAAAAGTGCGCCATCTTATCTAAAGAAAACTGCACAGCTCTCCAAATGAAAGAACCTGTATGTTCCGTATCAGCCTAAGAGCCCAAACGTTCCTACACATAAGCAGTCGAAATCACATAACAAATATGATTTAAAAACCCCACTGTTTAATAATCCCCCTCAGGTGATATTAACCCTTGATTCCATAAAGATAAAGGAGTCCCACTGTGACCCTGTCTTCTTATCGTTAACATGTGTGTAAAGTAATGAAACAATCTTACCGGAATCTATGCCATGGAACAGTGACACGGTCCTTCAAGTTTGACTGATTGTAGCAGCTCTTCTAACATTGACTTGAGTGAAGAAAGCAGGCAGCGAAACTCGTCAACGCTGATTGCTTAAGGAGCTTTTTAATATGAGTCTGGATGGGTTCGCAGTAAGACTCTCCCTGCATCTCCAGACTCTAACTTTCGCCAATGCTCTCACTGAGAGGCTGACAAGACTACCTAAAACTCCAGTCCTATCTCGAAGATTACTACCCTCCATAAGGAACTAATCTGAAATCTTCTGACACGTCTCTGCCAACCTCCTGTGACGAAAGGCAAAGAATGACTGGGGGATGAGGGGAGTGGGGGAGATATTTAAGCCTTTGGCTGGGGTGTCTTTGCCTCCTCCTGGTGGCCAGGTTCTGTATTCCCACAAGTAAGGAATGAAGCCGTGGACTCTCCTCATATTAAGATGGAAATCACTAGAGGAATACTTCAGAATAAACCACACTCCAGAAGTTAATATCCAAAACATATGGAACGCACATAAGTGCATTATAAGAGGAGAATTAATAGCTCTGAAGACAGCCAAAATCAGAGAACAACAAACTTATTTAAAGGCGTTACAAGAAATTCACAAAAAATTCCCGCTCAACCGTTCACTTCAAGATAGTCTAGAACACAAAAGACAACAGTTAAAAATCTGAGTATAGAGGCTAAACGCAAGGCACTATTCCTTCAAAAAAAGATTCTATGAAGGGGCTAACAAACAGGGGAGAATGCTGGCTAGGCAACTTAAATAGAGAACAAATCAACGCCACATAATGCACATAACTGATGACTCCGGAAATCATTGGTCCTCCTCTAAGGACATAGCAAATGCTTTTAAAACTTATTATAAAATTTATACAATCTAAGTCATAACCACCAATGTCCCAACTTGGCTAATGTACAGAACTATTTATCTCATTTGCATTTACCCACACTTAACATTGAGCAACAAAATGACCTAGAAGCACCCTTTTCCTTAGAAGACCTTCTAAGTGCAATTACCTCACTCCCTTCCGGGAAATCCCCAGGCCCTAACGGATTAGGGAACATATATTATACTAAATTTAAAGAACTTCTAGCGCCCCATCTATTAGCATACTTTCACAACATTTACAAAGATACACCCTTTCCCGACCAGGCCCGACACGCCATATAGTAATTATTCCTAAACCTCATAAACCAACTACTCAAATAGCAAACTACCGTCCAATTTGACTATTAAACACAGATATTAAACTTTATGCAAATATTTTAGCGAATAGAATGAATAGAATACTACCATTTCTCACACATCAAGATCAGGTTGGCTTTGTTCCTAACAGGGAAGCTAAGGACAATACAGTTTGTAATTTATGTTTACTCAGATATGCCAGAGAGAAGGGTATCCTCTCAATCTGGCTCTCTACCGACATGGAAAAGGCCTTCGATCGGGTGAACTTAACTTTTCTTAGATCCTCACTACAAAAATTTGGTGTGGGAAATGTAATGCTGCATAGAATCTTTGCGTTATACTTAATTCTCCCTGAATGGTATCTTATCGGATTCATTCCAAATCACAAATAGAACTAGACAAGGTTGCCCTTATCCCCAATATTATTTACATGTCACATAGAAACTCTTGCCACAAAAATTAGGAACAACTCTGACATTCCGGGTATAACACTTAATGGAGATGAATATAAATTGTCTATGTTTGCGGACGATATCCTCTTCACTTTATCAGACCCCGAAAAAACAATTCCCCACTTACTACAAGAATTAAACCTTTTGCAAAACTTATCCAATTTTTTTAATTAATCCAAGAAAGTCAGAAATTTTGGGAATTTCTCTCTCACCACAATTAGAGGGACAAATTAAAAATTGCTGCCCATTCAGATGGTGTAAAGGCTCATTGAAATACTTGGGCATTTTCCTAGCTGATAATCAGGAATCGGTATACAAATTAAACTATACCTCCTAGGTATGTACCGCAATTATAACACATATTTAGTTCATTCATTTGGAACAGAAAACCTCCTAGGATAAACAAACATATCATGTCGCTCCCTACACAGTCGGGTGGACTAGGGGTTCCAAATATAGAATCTTATCGACAGTCTATATTTTTACAACAAATCCTTGATTGGAGGCTACATTTGCAGCATAAACGCTGGGTTGCTCTAGAAAGAGACCTGAATCCAGAAGTGAACTTAAGAACTGTATGCTGGCACCCAAACCCTAATCACAAAATTAAGTTAATAACCAATCCTATAACTATTGAAACTCTACAAACTTGGGAAGCGGCTAACAGAACAAATCAGCTTTTATCATCCAGACCTGGTCCCCTGACCTCCTTAATATATAATGATGAATTTTCTATTAATGTTTTTACAAATTCTCCCATAGACACGGGTATATACCAAATAGTAAATAATGAGCAGATTTCCTCACAACAGCTCTTGAAAGAACAAAACAGGTCTTGGATACCAAACTGGTTCTCATATAGGAGAGTTCATCATTATGTCACCACTCGCAAACAGACCCTTCAACTTGACCCGACCCCTAACTAACATTGAGCGATTATTCACACCCACCCCACCTCTTAAACACACCTTCCCATATACATAAACTTTATACTCAACTTCCCCCGGGTAATGTTCCACATTTTATCGAAACATGGGAAGAAGAACTAGGTATATCCATAACCCTCCAGACCTCTACAAATATTTTTTCAAAATACAAAGTCTTCTTCCACATCAGCATCTATATTAGATATAAACTATAAAATACTACACTGCTGGTACTTAACACCAAAACATATATATAGACTATTCCCTAAAACTAGCAACCAGTGTTGGAGATGCGGACATGTAGGTAGTGGCATGGGTAACATGTGGTGGTGGTGCCCCCATATTAATCAGTTTTGGAGAGACATAATAAAAATTGAGAGAATAACAGATTGCTTGTTTTTTATTGTTTAAACAATTTTGTACTGACCAACTTTACATTTTATTGTGCTTAAATAATTTAGCTTGAATTATTGAGGACATTTAAACAAGTTAATACAAACTGAGAAGGGTGGCAGGTTCATTTACTGTATAGTTATGCAAAGTTAGCTCCATATTTATGAACAACCCAGACAGTTATATGAACAGTTTAGTGAACAATAAAATAACCAACAAAATTGCTACTTTACCTCTGTTGCATTTTTCCAGGAGTTTTCGCTGTTCAAAAACCTCTTTAGCCAGCATGACATTCTCTTTTTTTGTTATATTTACCTGGAAAATAAAAATAGAAAACAAATAAATTCAAACTACAGTAAAATAGATGTGGAAGAGGCCACAAAAGAGTGCCCAGTTAATTACGTTAGATACTGTACAAATGCAGAAACATGTTCTAAAATGGGTCTTTAATTTTTAACATATCCATTGTTAATCTGATGGTGAGATTTTAGTTACCTCAGCCTTTAAACTCTGTGCTGCAATTCGGGGCTACTGGTTGAAAATGTTCAGCCAACAGGGTAAAATACTCTAGCTAGCTGCATTTTGTTCTTAAACTCAGTGATTTTTGTATTTAGTAATGTAGAACATGGCGTCAAAGAGCAGTGTTTTACCACTGATATTCTACACCATCTGGGGCCATATTTTGATAAAGGCTAATACAGGCAGTAGAATTTTGGATGTTGTGAAATTTTCAACTCTAGCTGGTGAGCACAAGGTTCCAAGGTTTTCCAGTTGGTGAGCACAAGTACTTCTCAAATGCCAGAAAATTTGTCAGGAAAATCATTATTTTGGTGATTTATTCAGAGGTCAGGTAGCACATGGAAATACAATTTAACAGCTCACTAGGATTCCTGGGAGCCTTAATCTCTATGAAGAACCTACAGCAAGGAGACCACTGCATGAGTTCATTTATATGTTGCTGACAAGGGGGTCACAAAATTATAAGCTGTAGTCAGGCAAGACAGAGCTGTGCTTCTGCTATTTTTCTTATAAAGTTTGATATCCTTGGAATTACAAACTAAGTATCTAATTGGTTTATATTAGAAAAATATTTGTCTTTTAATGTTTTTAGTTTCATTTAAAACAACTTAAATGAACAAATCAACCATAGAACATTATATAGTGTTGTTAGAATGTTACTGGCTGTTACCATACATAGACTGAAGGGAATTCTAACAAATCAATTCTA